>NC_030855.1:12476049-12521773 GCF_000208745.1 Theobroma cacao
TTCTTCCTTTGTTCTTGTTGCCGGTTGCCTAGGCCGAATATGGTGAGAGAATTGGGGATTTAATGGGCTGATTTCTATAAAAAATAATAAAATAATCAAGCATGCCACGTGTCACATGCTTATTGGCCCTTTTTTTAACTTTTTGACTTTTTCTTCTTAATTTTCCACCACAAATATTCTGGTATTTATCCAATTCTACCACAATTAAAATCCCTTGGTCTTGACAAGTGCTGGGGTGAAAATTTTACCAATTTACCCCGGAGGTGAAAAAATTACGATTTTACCCCTATACTCCGAAATGTACCAGAATCACATTATTTCTACTTTTCAACCTCAAATAACACTAATATTGATCAATATTAATCAAATGGGGCAAAAATTGTTTTATAAATATTCCTGTTTAGTCCTCTAGTAGTAAAATTACCATTTTGCCCTTGTGCTCCAAAAATATCGGGAATCACAATTTTTCACTGCTAAACATCATTTTATACTCTAATAATCATAATTATATTTCATATAATTATTCTTGATCAAATGTGATCAAATCTTGGCTAAAAATCTCCATTTTATCATCAAATGGTAAGGTGACCGTTTTCCCCCTAATCGGTCAATTTTTCTGATGGACTCCAAACTGGACCTTGAACTCCGAATCACTACTCTAAGCCATTCTATGGGTTTTAGAATTTTCAAATTCCTCTTAGAATTTCTATTTAAACTAGTTCAAGGCTCGATTTAACTTAGTTGTACCACTCGGTACAATACCATCTTTTAATCGAGCTTGACAGGGCTCACAAATCTGGTCCATATATTCTTTTACAGACTGACTCTCCTTCTTCGCATCATGTCAAAGTGCCTTGTCAAGTTCTGTGCCTGCATATGCCTTGTTCTAGAGGTCCTAACATATTCTTCCTATAGCTTTGTCCAAGCTGCCTTAGCTGTTTCACACTCCATGATTCTACTGAAAATATCCTCAGAGGTAGTAGACTGAATGAATGAAAAAGCTCTAAACTTCTTTGCAATTTCTTCTTCATATTGCTTAACTTGAGCAGCATGAGCATTCTCCCTTGGTGCTTGTGGTTCAGCATCTTGTTCTACTGCATTCCACAAGTTATAACCTTTCAAGTAAGTCTTCATTTTCACGGCTCAAACTCCATAATTGGAGCCATCGAAGACTGGTGGAGGCTGATGAGTTATGTTTGAAGTTGTCATTATAATAGGGAACTACTTCTTGAAACAAGAAGTTAAAGGAGAACCACTAAGAACACAGGAGTATTAGAAAGAGGTTATCTAAGGTCCTACAGGAATCGGGAGGAGCTCTGATACCATGTTAATATCATGATATAAAACTATAACTCGAGAAAGAAAGAAGTAAAGAGAGAACTAGTAAGCTGCTGAACAAAAGCAGAGCATTCTTCTATATGCATGATGATCACACAGTGATCATATATATTACAAAATGTTAGAGTCAATAACATCTGTAACACACCGCTTAGCTAGTGTTCAACTTACATACAAACAACACAACATTGTTCTATTCTAATATCAGAAGTATTGATAGCTAGTAAGTATGCAGATCACGCTGTCCAAGGACTAGCACTGGTCCATGCAAGGGTTATCCTCTAACATTATGTAGTATAAACAATTAAGCATTCTGAGCCTCTCTCTATCGCTGGTAGATAAACCCTCACTCCTGGACACATTCCAAGATGGAATATTCAGAAAAGCAGTGTTTTCATATATACATGTTTTTGTTTTACTGATTTTTTTTTCTTTTAAGAAATGGGCATAGAAATGTTTGGAACTCATTTGGTGCGACCGTAACTCTATTTTGAATCCCAAAAGTGATTAAAATTAGCAGGAGACATGTAGAGGCACCAAGACATAAATTTGTGTATGAGGGCAAATACGTAAATATAAAGTTGGATTTACCTTGCATGACAAACTAAATCTTGTTGTTATGTTATCTCATTTTTCAAGCTCCATCCGCGTACTAAGATAAGCAATGTTAGCTTGAACAACGTTAGGGAACTTTAACAACACAACTTGCTATCAAACTTGCCTGCAGCAGTGGCATCCTATGTGAAAAAGTGGTAATTGGTAGCATCAATAATGATCTCTCTTACATTGGAACTGCAGGCCATGCCATTGTTCTAGTGTCAAGCCTACAACTTCTAGTAAACAAATCCACTTTCCTGTGCCATCACTCCTAATCTAGATGATATGTAGGTGAATAAATTATTGGAATAGCTGACTGATGTGTTCTGATTGTACAGAAATAGAAACAATCTGGGTAAAATTTGTTCACAGCTTTCGACATATTTACCTGCAAAATATACCAAGCAATAAAATAAATATTTATATTTTATATTCATAAAATGAGACAACAATCTCATATTTTATTTCCATTCACATGAGGGGCACTTTATTTTATTTTTTATATTTTATATTCATAAAATGAGACAACAATCTCAACAATCTTACAAAATAAATATTTTATACTTATATTCATAAAGTGATTTCCATTCACATGAGGGGCGCTTTATTTTATATCCTTGCCTTGCGGAAACCAAAGGGAACTCCAATTTTAATATTTATCGTGTATTTTAATTTTTTAAGTTAATTTGATATCTATGTATCATTGATAACGAATATATTAATTCAAAATATATTTACTTAAAATTGATCCGAATGATTATACTCAAGCCTTGGTGGTAGCTGCAAATTTCTCAATAATAGCTGGCCTCTTCAACTACTGCGTATCTTAGCAAAAATTCTTTTCCAGTTTTAACTTATCTTAGTGGTAATATCTACTAATGGTAAGATAACTCAACCATACGTTACGTTTTAGACATGTAATATTAGGTCTTGTCGCAATATTGATTTTGCACTCTTAACAACTTGTCTTTTGATTTACCAATTTAGTTTTTCAAATTTTGTTCTTCTTTGATCGTTTTAAAACCAAAAAAATAAAAACAACAAAGAAAAAGAATTTAAACTCAACAAACATAATGTACCAAAATCTTGTCCCAAGGTGCATGTGCCTAATTTCTTCCGCCCATTAGGACTCTTCCTGTCAATTTGTTAATTCTGCCAGTTGACAAAAGAACTTATTATTCAATTCACATGTGTTTGCCCTTCAAAAAAAAAAAAAATCGCATGTGTTCGTAGTGTTCATACGTAGTCTAGATGAAGCAATCACATGTGATGCACGTTTGCAATTTGGTTCTTTTTCGTTAAATTGAAGTGATGCCTATCTCTTTATTTAGACCTTGCTAAACATTTGGAAAGTGCACTCTTTGATAGTCACTCCACTTCTCTCTCGATCAGTCTCGCACCATGGTGTCAAGTCCCAGGAGCCCCAAGGCAGAAATAAGTGCATCAGGGTTGACCAGAAAGAGGGTTGCGGCCTTGTCAGAAAATGAGTTGCTCGCTTTCATTCAGTCAGTCATATCTGATGAACAAAAGATGGAACCATTTTACGTGCTTGATTTGGGCGTTGTTGCGGACCTCTTTGACATGTGGACTAGTAATCTTCCCATGGTTCAACCATTCTACGCTGTCAAGTGCAACCCCAACCCGGATCTACTCAGAGAAATGGCCGCACTTGGCTCCAACTTCGATTGCGCAAGCCGTGCTGAGATAGAGGCTATTCTGGCTTTAGGGGTTTTGCCTGATCGAATTGTCTTTGCAAACTCATGCAAAGCAGAATCTCACATCAAGTACGCTGCTAGCGTTGGCGTTAACCTAACTCCTTTTGACTCAAAAGAGGAACTTGAAAAGATTCGAAAGTGGCACCCTGAGTGTACCTTGTTAATCCGAATCAAATCCCCAGAAATCAGTGGCGCAAGATTTCCATTAGGTGCTAAATTCGGTGCACTTCCTGAGGAAGTTGTTCCTCTTCTCCAAGCTGCTCAAGCTGGAAAGTTTACTGTTTCCGGTGTCTCCTTCCACATTGGTAGCGGAGCCACTAACTTCCGTGCATTTGAAGAAGCCATAGCCGCAGCTAAAACGGTATTTGAGAAAGCTGCTCAACTTGGCATGCCCAAAATGCACATACTAAACATCGGAGGGGGCTTCTCAGCTGGCCCACGGTTCACTGACGCAGCGTCCGTTGTGAAAACCGCTCTCCAAAAGTATTTTTTCAATGAGCCTTGCTTAGAAGTTATGGCAGAACCTGGTCAATACTTCGCAGAGTCGTCTTTCACGTTAGCAGCAAGCATCATTGGGAAGCGAATTAGGGACGAGCTCAGACAATACTGGATAAACGATGGGATCTACGGGTCCATGAACTTTTTGCTGTACGATCATAACGATGTGATCTTAACTCCTCTCGCTTGCATATCCAACCGTGGTAACCCGACTTGCAAAGGGTTAAAGACATATGATTCCACCGTTTTTGGACCCACATGTGCCGCGACGGACACGATTTTGACAGATCACCTTCTGCCGGAACTGCAGGTGAATGACTGGTTGGTGTTTCACAAAATGGGCGCTTACACCTCATCTTGTGGAACCAAGTTCAATGGGTTCGACACATTCGCCATTTCCACTTACATTGCCCACTCCGATAAAAGTTAATTAAACCACAAAACAAGTGTTTGGGTTGCTTTTAGTTGTCTGTGATCTGATCTTGAACTGAGTGTCAGCTTATGTTTGTTTTTCTATTAATAAAGATAAGGATGATGTCCCCTATCTCTTACTCCTGGGATAAGGACTTCAGTGCGGAAGTGAAGTCAACGGATAGAGTATTTATGCACTTCTCAAATGCAAATGATAGAATCTCTCTTTCCAATATACCACTCCCACAATTCATACTCACATAGTTACGTACTAGTATTACATTCCATCTTGAGCAATGATTGCATGTACGGCATGCACATATAGCCAACAGATTTGCCAAGAGATGGTTAAAAAATAGCAGCAACAGCCAAGCAATCAACAGTCGCTTTCCAGATTTAGACGGTCTTAGTGGTAACATCCACCAATGTAGGATAACTGAACTATACGCTACGTTTTAGACATGTAATATTAAGTCTTGTCGCAATATGTATTTTGGATTTTGTACTCTTAACAACTGTCTTTCGATTTATCAATTTAGATTTTCAAATTATGTTCTTATTTGACGTTTTAAAACAAAAAGAAAAAAAAATTAAACTCACAAAAACATAACTTAAAAAATGTACCAAAATCTTGTCCCAAGGTTACACGTCTCAATGTTCTTCGTCTTCCATCTAAATTGTAACTTGTTTCTAACTCATGAGTCAAAATGATATATTTTGAAATAACATGAAACTGCAATGTCAATTAATATCTATCTCTACCCTAGTAAACATGCTATCTCTACCCTAATAAACATGCTAGAATGATAGTTTACAGTGTGAATGATTTTAACCTAATCCTATTATACAATGAAAACAAAGCAGATGGAATTGTAAAATTCATATGCCAGGCCATCTTCACCACAAAAATACTACACTGTCCCTTTAGTTCATGCCCATTTAAACTTCACCCAAGAATTCGTCAAACTCTTTTCTCTTTGTATCTCTTTCAAAAATTGACTTCATCTTTGAAGATTGTCTCGTATGAACCAACAAGGGGAACCACTACACCCATTTCCTTCTTGATAGTTGCTTTAGCTTGAGCTCTTGATTGTCACCATGACCCTACGATATTATTGATGAGCATCAGAATTCCCCCAAGGATGTGATTCAGTTGATGCACTCTACCATTTTAAACCTTCTGTTGAATTCTACCAAGTCCACTGCTCTCATCTGCAGGGGTCTATCACAATCAGATTTTCCTTTCAAATAATTTTGTCCTTAAAATCATCACTATCTTTTCAAGAACACCATCATTTTCAGCCAAGTATTGTTCAGCTTTCTCTTTATCACCAAATGCCTCCCCTTCAATTAAGAAGTTACTTCCTTCTTTGCTGATGATTTCATACTCACATGCCAATTCTAGGACCTCAGATTCACAGCTAAAGCCCCTACCAAACTGGATTCCCAATTCAGCTTTCTTCATTGCAGGTGCAAACTTATTTTTCATCACTTGCACACAAACCCCAAGACCAGTTATCTGAAGACAAGAATAGATAGTCGAAATGAAACTAAAGAATGGAACATTCAATGATAATAAGAATTTAGTAATAAAATATGCCAACAATATCTGCACTGAACTCAACATCCCAAAGATGGCTAAAGACAAGATTCATGCAGAATATGATGCTAATAGAGATATGACCTACTAAGACTTAGTTTGATATTATGGTTAGGTTGTAAAAAACCACTTTTTTAAGAAAAAAAAGTTGGGAATATCATTGAAAAAAAGCACCACTTTTAATCCAACAAATCATGAATCCGTTTGGCATTGAAGTTGTGGTCCAAATTGCAGTTTAGCAATCCAACAACAATTACAAACTTAGGCTTATATGTAGAGCTGAACTGATTGTCAGAATAACTTTCAAGCAAAATGCCTTAAAGACTAATACTTGCATTGTAATCTGTTATTTTTCTATCTTCCATCTGCATCCTTTTCATAACACTCCCCACCCCCCAAAAACCCCAGACAGCCAAGAGAAAATATTGGCAAACCACCAATCCAGAAAGGTAACAGCAATCCTTTAAAAATCTGCATCTTCCATTTAATTAAAACAGAAAGTGAAAATCAGACACAAATAAGACAAAGGTTCTAAGAGTTAATACTAAATTAGAATCAAACGATTAATGGAGAATGGTAGCAGTATGTAGCTTCCCTCTAACTCATAAGAAACTAATCTAGATTCTTTTATTCTTTTTAAATAAATATAGATGATATCTTAAACTCATAAGAAAACCAGCACAAGGGAGCAATTTACAATTTTTCTTACGAACAAATTTTCGAAAGAACTTGATGATATTTCTTGTCAACAAAATAATGATAAATGATATTTCTTGTCAACAAAATAATGATAAATTGCACTAGAGGATTCATACCTTATCCTCACTCTTCAGCAATCCAGTTCTTATCATCCTCAACCGTATTGCAGAATAAAATTTCAGGGCATTTCCACCACAAGTGACCTCTTCCATGTGTCCAAAAGCTTGACCTGATTTTGAATTATATCTAACCTGAGTAAATGATAAGCACCATATGTCATACAATATCACATAGCTTACCAGTTTAACTTGGGGTGTCTACTATGAGTATGCATTCTTGTTTGTGTGTAAACGAGAGAGACAGAGAGAGAGAGGGTCAAAACCTGATTAAGAAATATAATAAGAGTTCGGGAACAGCATAAAGAAGAATAAATTTTTCGAAGTGCTTGGGTCATTATTCGTGCTTGTACATCACGCCCACTATCACCAATTGAACCATCAAGTTCACATTGAGGAACAAGGGCAGCAACCTGCAAATACCAAGCATTGAAAATTAAGTGTCAAATTGACAAGAAAAATGAGACTTATGATTTCAAAGGCTTGAAAGAAGCAAACTGCAGAGGCCAACCTACATAATATATACCACCAGAAAATGTTTGAAACCATGCACCCAGACAAACACACCCATGCATCCGTGCATGTATATGAAAATTAATATGTAAGAGGATTTAAAAACGAATAATGCCACTAGTACATTAGCAGAAACATTAAAGCTACTCCCGTTTACAAACGAAGCCCTCAGGAGGAAGCAAATTAGAAGCTTTACAAGGTCAAGGACAAATATTGTGGGACAAAAAAATTCATAACAAGCCCAAACTGAGAATTGAAAGCTACCATATGTTTGCTGATCACATTACCAAATAAGTTCATAATCACTGAGACCTGATGTATTAGTTCTGATAATTTCCTGAGCATAGCACTTAAAACAGTCATTCAGAACTAGCAATAAAAAATAACAGACAAGAAGCGTAGCAATGAAAATGTAAAAAACAGACCTAGAATCTGACTTTTCAACACTGTAATAAAATATATGCATTTATAAAAGACAAGAATTCAAAAAGGCCCTCAAGCTACTACAGTTAAGCACAGAAGACTCTACGACCTGTGCACCTTAAAGCAGGAATCAATTGCATAGGATACAAATGCACACTTCCAAATCCTTGACATATTTCTTGAAGCAGAATTCCACCTCGTTGGCACTGTTTTGATGGAAATCCTTAAGGTTTAGGCCATCAAAAAACATCAAACCCACTATTTTTCAGCAATGTCATGATGCTAGTGGTTAAACAAGTTTTACTCTTCAAAGGGAGTGTTTTGCAAATTTGCTAAATGGACGAGGTCCCCTATCATATGAATATCACAAAAAATAAAGTCCTCACCATTTTTACCCTTTCGCTTATATTACCTCATTCATAACACTTTGAAAAAAAGCAGAACATGTTGTCGACATTCAACACCTCCACCAATTACAGACCTGATGGCAAATACAAATGAAGCCCCCGAATCCAAAAGATGCAACACTTTTTTATAAGGGAAACATAATGAACAAATGAAAAGTTAAAACAAGCAGCATTCAGCTTGTAATGAAATCAATGATTGTGTGCACATTTATCTATACAAAAAAAGAGGATACAAGTTGCTTGAATAAAAGAGAGCAGGCATGAGTCAAGTACTTACACTATCAACCACAATTACGTCTACAGATCCACTTTTGGTAAGTGTATGAACCATACACAGCAAATTCTCAGCAGAATCAGGATGTGAAATAAGAAGATTTCTTGTGTTTACACCTATTGATTCCACAAATGAAGGGTCCAAAGCATTCTCCACGTCAAGATATGCACAATAGCCTGCCAAAAGATTAATTCAATGAGGCAAAATGAAAGTAGAATAAAAGAAGCTGATATGAACATTATTAACATAAGTATCCTCCTTTCGATAGAACAAAAGCTGTAAACATGTCACTGTGGCTGCTAATTGTTCATGTAGGGAAATAACTATGATATTTGATGAAGCATCTCTCTACAGGATACATAATACAAGATAATGTAGAAGTAGAAGCCCCAATTTACAGGAAATTCCCAGCATCATCTATTGAAAACCTGGCAGATGCTGCAAATGAACGAGGATCAATTATAAGATGTGCCAGGTGACTTTTGAGTTAGAAAAGATCATTGGATTCTAGATTTCAGGCCATCCAGGCAACAAATTATTGCAATACTTATATTTAAATTTCATTCAACATCAAGAGCAAAGCAAGAGACACTACTAAACAAGAAGCACCAAAAAAATAGGAAACAACCAAAATGCTTGATCTTCCTGTATATTAACCCCAGAAAAGTCATTGTAACATCTTCAAGAATAAATTGCTCACAAGTGCTTCTGTGGTTCATGGTTCAAGGAACTTCTTATACTGTCAGGACCTACAGATCATAGTTATACAACTCTCTGCTTGTGGGAGGAGGATATGCAGCCCAATTGTCAAAATTAGTGGAAAAGTTTTGAAAGATTCGATGATTGGTTGACAGGTATAATCAAAATTTATATTAGCATTAACAAAGATTAAAATATAATTATAGGCCAAACGAAAATGAATGAAAAGCCATGCTATATATAAGTTCCTCCCACATTCAGGCACAGAACATTCAAAGCCTACAAGTATAACGAAAACAGAGAATGAGTCAAAATTCTCGAATGTCTAAATTGAAATTACTAGATGCAAATTATATACAAGAAAACCTATCTAAATTAGGTCTTAGAATCTGATAAATTACCAAAAATTAGGGAATAAGAAATCAAGAAATAATCCACCTAAAGGATGAAAATAGAGAAAGGAAATAATATCCCTAAACTAACTCCTACAAATCTGGAATAGTCAAAACATAAATTGATGAGCTGTCGACAATCCCCCTCAAGCTAGCGAATAGATGTTAGTCATTCCCAACTTGTCTACTAGCACTTCAAAACTCGGTAGCACTTCAAAACTCGGTCTAGGCAGCCCTTTTGTTAGAACATCAGCTATTTGTTGTTTGGTAGGCACATAGGTCATACAAATTACCCCATCTTCTATTTTCTCTTTGATAACATGTCGATCTATCTCCAATGTGCAATGCTTATTGCAGCTTTATTGTCACAATATAGCTTCATAGGTCCCATAGTAGATACTTTCAATTCTGCCATTAGTGTCATCAGCCAACTATGTATCGGACTATGATAGGGTAAAGTTGTCTAAGAGATTGAGTCTTTTATACTTGTAAGGGAAATGTCCCTCTTTCAAACATTGTAATGGCTCACAATGATATCTCTAAAAATACTTGTTAAGTCTTTAGGGGGAAAAGACCCTTTAAGAAAGGAATGTTCTCATCTCAAGCGTTGAAATAGCTATTGATAGAATACATGTAAAAACTCGTAAACTCTTTACAGGGAGTAAGCAGTCGACGGATTGTTAGGCTGTCTCAATGGTAAAGGTATGTTTGTAGCGAATCATCTAGGGCTGCCTCTATGATCTAACGATGGCGTGTCTTGGTCCCTTTGTAATTATTTTCATATTAATAAAACATTTTTCATTTTTATGACTCAGCATTTGCATATATGATATTCAGTATGCCTTATGATTTTGATGCGCATTCTCATAATCTAATTTGTTACTATTATTGATGTTTGATCAAATATAATCGAATATCAACTGACTAGCGTAGAAACGTTCACTCAAGTGCCGTACGGACTATCGCATATTTAGGTGAAAGAGCATAATTCGTGACAATTAACCTCTTTAACCAAATCAGCTCACAAGTTCCTTGTGCAAGGGCTCTAAATTCTACTTCTGCACTATTGCGATCTACAATTGCACTCCTATCCTCAACTAAACCTGCCCAATCTGCCTCCACACTTCTCAGCTCATTTTTCTTAAAGAACAAGCCTTTACCTAGTGTAGATTTTAAATACCACAAGATTCAATTGACTGCCTCAAGATGTTCTTGACTCGGAGAATGCATATACTAGCTCACTACACTTACAGTGAATGTAATATCTAGTCTTGTGTGAGATAAGTAACTCAATCTTTCCACTAGATGTTGATATCTCCCCCTATCTACTGGAATTCCACTCCTTGTTCTTCCAAGCTTCATGTTCATAACTGAGTGTTTCAACTAGCTTGCAACCAAGCATCCCTGTCTCTTTCAAAAGATCTCATGTATGTTTTCTTTGAGAGATAATAATACCTTTCTTGCTTCTTGCCACTTCCATCCCTAAGAAATATCTTAAGTGCCTGAGGTCTTTGATTTCAAATTCACTCCTAAGAGTTTTCTTAAGCCTCTCTATTTCTTCTATATCATGTCCAATTAAAATAATATCATCCACATACACAATCAAGATAGTTTTCTTCCATCTTGTGAATGCTTGAAAAAGAGTATGATTAGTTTGTCCCTGCTAATAACCATACCTCTTTATAGTCTTTGCAAAACAGTCAAACCAAGCTCTCAACAATTGTTTTAATCCATGTACTGACTTCTTCAATCTACATACTTTTCTGTTACCAATTGCCCCTTCAAAACCTAGAGGCAAATCCATGTAAGCCTCCTCATCAAGCTCTCTGTTGAGAAAGGCATTTTTGACATCCATTTGATGTAGTGCGTAGTCAAGACTGGCTGCTAGTGATAGTAGCACCCTTATAGTGTTTAACTTTGCAACTGAAGCAAACGTTTCTGTGTAATCCACCCCAAAAATTTGAGTGAATCTTTTGGCAACTAGATGAGCCTTGTGTCTCTCTACTTCACCATCTGACTTATACTTAATTGTAAACACCCATTATCTATTTTTTGTAAAGTAATTGCCAAGAATTCAATTGAAATATTCCCGACCATTATCTATTTGAAGAATTTGAATTAATGTATCAAATTGGTTTTGGATCATTTTATGGAATTGTTGGAAAATGGTGGCTCATCTGATTTTTCTTTGAGAAGATAAACCTAACAAGCTCTTGAATGGTCATCAATAAAGGTTATGAACCATTTGGTTCTCGAAATATTATTTACCCTTGAAGGACCCCAAATATCACTATGGATTAATGAAAAAGGTTTAGATGACTTGTATGGCTGATTTGGATAAGAAGCAAGAGTATGTTTAGCAAATATACAAGTTTCACAACGAAAAGAATTGAGTAGAGAAGGCAACAAGTTTTACAGATATGGGAAACTAGGATGACCTAACCTATTATGCCATAACATAATCTTACTGGAAACAAGAGTCAATTCACTACTTAAAGCCATAGCTTGTTTATTCACTTGTCTAGTATCCTCAAGGTAGTACAGCCCGTCACGCATCTTAGTATTGCCAATCTTCCTCCTTAGTAGTAAATCCTAAAACTCACCAAATGATGGACAAAACTTAACCACACAACTCAAATCATTTGTCAATTTGCTAATAAACACTAGATTACATTCTAAATTTGGGACATGAAGTTTAGATTTTAGTGTCATATTAACCAAATTTACAAATCCTTTTCCAGTAACAGATGATAAAGCACCACCAACAACGCAAATTTTGAAATTTCCCAAGTATGGAGCATAGGTAGAAAAAAACCCATGTCATCCGGTCATATGATCCGAAGCCCCTGAATCCATAATCCAAGGGCCATTAGATTCCGAATTTGCACTCAAAGCAAAGGGATAATTACCTTTCTGGGCTATAGAACAGTTTGAAGTTGGAACTTGTGCACCAGTTTGGTGTTGGGCAAGGACTAGTAGTTGTTCAAGCTGTTCCTTGCTAAAAATTGATCCTCCTGCCATGATTTCCTCTAAAACAGCTTGAAAACCTCTGCTTTGTTCACCTTGTTTACATGCCTTTCAATTTGCTAGTTTTCCATGTATCTTCCAACATGTTTCTCTAGTGTGATATGAACGTTGGCAATGATCACACCAAGCTTTATCATTTTTCCGATTCCCACGTCGATCACCAGAATTGGCAGGTTCATGTTTTTTTGAAACAAGAGCAGAACTTTGGGACCAGTTTTCTGAAATGACCTCTATGGTCACTCCTAACATAACACGTTTCCTGCTTTCTTCCCTTCTCACCTCTGCAAATGCCTCTCTAATGTTTGGAAGAGGTTTTGTCCCCCAAAGTCGACCTCGTACCTCATCTAAGTCCTTACTTAAACAATGAAGAAAATCAAATACCTGTTCTTTATCAAACATTTGCTTATACTTTAAGTTGTCCTCAAAACTATGCTAATTGGTGTCATAAAACATATCCATCTCCTGCCATAACTTAGTCAAAGTATTGAAATACTCAATCACTAAAAGATTACCTTGTTTTGTGTTTCTTAAGACGAATCTAACTTCAAAACATTGTGCTGAGTTTTCCAGATCTAAGTACATTTCATGCACCATACCCTATATCTCTTTTGCTATCTAATAGAATAAATAAATCCGACCAATCTTAGGTTCCATGGAATTAATCAACCATGCCATAACCATGGAATTCTCTAACTCCCAAGCTGAATGACCTACTGCTCCTTCCTTTGGTGTTGCCTTTGTAGCCGAGTTTTCCTTTGCCTCGTATTACTAGCATAACCGACTAAGACCATTCAAGGAAATTGGCCCCATTGAGTTTGTGTTGGGTTATTTGGAGAGAATGAGCTTCCTCGATAGTAGGAATCACAGATGAAGACATTTCTAGAAAGTTCAGATGACACCTCTGAGGATCCTTCTAGAGTTGCACCTGCCATGGCTACTTTGGCCAATAATAATGGTCAAAGGAGCCAAGGCTTTGATACCATGAAAACAAAGAATAATACAAAATTCTTTAATGTCTAAATTGGAATTACTATGTGCTAATTATATACAAGAAAACCTATCTAAATTAGGTCCAAGAATCTGGTAAATTACCAGAAATTAAGGAAGAAATCAAGAAATAATCTAGCAAAAGAAGGAAAATAGAGAAAGGAAATAATATCCCTAAACTAACTCTTACAAATCTGGAATATAGTCAATAAAATAAATTGATGAGCCGTCAACATGTAATCTTGAAATTGCCAGTTTCTTTTACATATGCCAATAATAAAATGTTTCCCAGCATTGCCTAGCACTTTATTACACAATGTTTATTTTCCAAAAATCAGCATAACTTGGATGATAATGACAAACAACCAGAAATGTAGCCCATGGTCAACAAGGACAATGCAAAAGTAGACTTAAAGAGGTAATAAGTTCCCAATGACCAATTCAATGTAACTGAACCTTTGAGTTGGCAAGCAAGTCTATAGATTTTTATCAGTATATTCATCAACATTGACTTAAGCCAGAAAAGAGAAGTCCATGATCTATAAAATATCAAACTAATATACCAATTATAACTTTAAAACAAGTTGAAAATATAATAACAAGTCATTATATAATATGACATTTAATTTAATTTATCTTTTTCCTCATCTCTCAACTTATCCAATTTTCTCTCTTTTGAAATAAATAAAACAAAACATATGCAATATCTCCGACTAATTTTAAACCTCCTTCTCTTTTCAACTCCTTCCATATGTTGACACATATGCCAGGACTAGTAAGTTATAAAGCAGTTTCTTGGTTCCCTTGTTAAGCAAAAGAAGTGCAGCTAATACTACAAAATCCAAATGATTCCAACTACAAAGCATGGGAAGAAAAATTAATGGCACCTCCAAGCTTTTGTGCTTCTTTGATTATATGAAGTGCTAATGTTGTCTTGCCAGATGCTTCTCGCCCATAAATTTCAACCATTCTTCCCTGTATAATGCATAACAGAGATCAAAATGATATTATGATGAAGTTATTTTACTTTATAGCAAGCAACTTAAGCATGAAATAGAATAAAATTGAAGCCTCTTTCATGATATATTAAGAATCAAGTACTTTTTGTTTATAACTACTGGAATTTTCTATGTATAACATATATAAAATATAAATATTCTATCGAAAAATGTGTGTGCTTGTGTGTGTGCATGTCGGGGCAAAGTTCAGATTATTTTGTTACAAAAATTAATCTCAGAACATGTTATGTAGAGGACCTATGCTTGGATTACTTGCAAACTCAGTAATTTTTTCAAGGGAGGGGACATTTTAGGGCATATAATGTTTGTTTCATCCCATACTATAAAGCTAAAACTTTTAGGTTGACTGGTTCTTGACAATGTCATCCTTAAATTCTTGTGTAAGTAATTCTGAAAAAAAAAAGTTCTTGTGTAAGAAAATGATAAATGAAGGTAAAATATTAAAAAAAATAATGCACGACCTTTAAACAATATCATACACAATTCTTTATTACAATTACTGGTCAACATTTGGAGCCAAAGGGAAAGCAAGAACAACAAATGAAGTGGGTGAAAAATACACGTCTAAGCTTTCTCTTGTAATTTAAGTTTTACAGAAACCAACTGTTTAATTAAAAAAAATAAAGAAAAAGGTGTAGGCATTCCTTTCATAATAAATGCACAGAATGCAAGGCTAGAGAAAGAAGAAATGCAATACCCAATGTTAATTAAAGTAAGAACATCATGCAGCACATATGTTTTAAAAGGCAAAAGTGTAAATTGAAGAATTTACCTTCAGCAAGGTGAAGCATAAGCCTCGAAGCATTGAGGCATAAGCTTTTTCATTATTCATTTTTTTATTAAAATTTAAAGCAACTAATTAAATATTACTAAGTGGAAAAAATAATTATGAAATCTATCATGAGAAAAACATAAAAATTTGAAGATATCTTGTGAAAGATATAAATACATGATAATGGAAGAAACATATAAAAATAAATTTTATATTGTTTTAAGCTAAAATGAAAATTTAATACAAATTACTTGGAAACTAAAGGGCAGTAATGATATTTAAAGCGAAAAACATAGAGACTATAGTAATAGCAGCATGGGCTTTTTATGGTTCACTAGAAACGAGACAGTATCATCTGTACCAAATGCCAAATATTTTATGCCTCAGGGCTGTTTGGTTCCACTTTGCATCAAGGTGCACCTCACCAACACCTCTCAAACATAGGTGTATAAATGCTAGGAAACAGCAACATTTATACCAACATTAAATTTTTTATGCCTCGAGGCTGTTTGGTTCCACCCTGCATCAAGGTGCACCTCACCAACTCCTCTTAAACATGTGTATAAAAAGCTAAGGAATTCTTCCCTCAACCAAGAAGATTAGGTCCAAATGAAGATATCATAATTCTAACTTCTGAGAAAAAACTAATAATAATTGCTAGAATAGACTTGACTGCAAAACCCAATATATATAGCTTATTTTCAAAGAACAATCCAGGTTTAAGAATGATTTAATCACAAGGGACATTAACTTCACAGGAAATAAATGGTCCCTGAGATACCCTTAAGAGAGCCAACATAAATATGCAGTTATTGGAAAAGCATAGTACACAACACTAGTCAGGAGTTTGAATCCATTAAACAATTAAAATCTTCCACCCAAAGTCAATTAAGGGAAGCAAAAACAGAAAGGCATACAAAATTTTGACGCACACTGATCAATTAAATCATGTAGCAATACACATTATCGCTCAAAATAAAAAAAGAAGAAACTGCACTTATTAATTATCAATAAACAACAAGCATAGTAATGTCTAAGCACAAGAAAGGAAAAAGTCAACACCTCCGGTAACCCTTTAACCTCCCTATGTGAGTTACAGCAGAAGAATATGAGGTTAAATTACCAAAGAAAGAAGTGCAGAAATATGTCACATATCTTTAAACAACATCATGCATGAGATATCTGATTGTTTGTCATCTTATACCGACCGTTCAGCAAAAGTGATTGACCAAAAAGTGGCAAGTAAAAAATTTTAAGAAAAAATAATTGTTCCTTAGAAAAGAAATGTGCTAATAGGAAAACTAAGCATTGCAGCTCTTCACCTTTGGTAATCCTCCAATGCCAAGTGCTAGATCAAGCTTTAATGATCCTGTAGATATCACAGGAGCACGCCTTGAGTTGAAAAAACGCTGCAAGGACAACATAGACTCTCTACCAAAGTCACCAGCAAGCTGCGAGAGAGCCTGACGTAGTGCAGTGTCCTTCTTTGTTTCTTTGTTATCATCATGAAATTCATCAAATTCACACTCTGAAAAATCCGCTGAAAGGTTGAAAACATTATTTGGCCATGCAATGGGATTTAATTGCTCATCCTTTGAATTCACAAGATGTAAAACTTTACACAAGACTTCTACATTTTATAAACTACAAACAAAGCTAGAGCCAAATCATAGCCCAATGCTTGAAATATTTTTTTAACATTATCAATTTATCATTTTATTTCATAAAAAAAAATTCTAAAACTAATGAATAGTTTTCAGTGAAGTAGCTAGAATGCAATTTCTTTCCAAAAGCAAATCAATCTCTTATCTCTTAAACTATATGCTATTTGCTTAAACAATTGAACTTAACATTTGGTCCAAGTGGCACAACCTGAAAACAAAGTGAAAACCCTTACAACCAAACTGTAAATAACCTTAAGAAACCCACCAATCCTTCTCTTTATGTTCTTTATGCTGCTTGATCTCCATCTCTTTTTTTTCTTCTTTCCTTTCTCTCTACCATGTTCTCTACCGTGTGAAGCCATACATACTTTTTTCCCATTTTTTATTGGTGCTTTATTCTCTCATCTTCTATATTTATTCTAGCTCCCTCTAATAGATTCTATAGAAACACAAACAAATTTAAAACTGGGAAAATCTAAAGCTGCATTAGTCACTGGATTTGGTCTAGCTGAAACAGTTTTTTTTTGCTCCATTTCCGTCCTTTTTTCTTCTCTCCCTTTTCAATCACACTTTCTTACTTTTGAAGCCACCCATTTTTGTTTTCTTTTCGGTGCTTTCTCTCATCTTCTTTCCTTCATTTATTCCTCTCATATTCTCTTGAGATACCAAGACAAATAAAAAATATTGGCAAACCTTTAGCTCCAATAATCAACAAATTTTCTATAGCTAAAATAGTTTTTCCTCTTTTTTTTTTTTTTTTTGCTTCACCATGCAATTTCTGGCAAAAGCATTCCAACAATGAATTGCATTGATGACAAGCAATGTCCAAAGAGTCAGTGACAAGTGGCAATTCAAACACAGATTTAATAGCCACAACTACACTATGATGACACAGGTACTTCAGCCAAATGTTCCAACTTCACAGAAAAGTCACTTTGACCAAGAACCTGACTTTCTGAACCTCCTTTACTACTCCAATACTATATCTATGATATCCCTTGATAGGGACAATAATTTTCATTTTGAAATGCTGTCTTCTGATACCCACCATAACTCTATGACACCACTGATTATCCATGCCATCATAGCGTGGGAAATTTAACTGCAAGAACAAAATTCATGAAAACCTATATATTTAGTGCCCAAAAAGTACACCCACAGACGAGAGAGAGAAAGAATACAAAATGATGATATGTTCAAACATTAAAACAGGTGATACAACTTGGGAAATAAATGAAAGATACAACAACAAATACTATCTACAATATGTAAAAAGAATAAACAAAAATGGACAAAAACAATATCAGAGACCATCAATAGATATTTTAAACCATTAATTTTATTCATAAGGTTAAGCATTAGTCACATAACTATGAAGATACAACACCTTACAAACATTTATGAGCACATCATAGTTTCTATGTTAAACGAATAAATAGATAGATACATGAGAGAGACAAGTAGAGAGTGAAAGAGATGCTACCTGCAGAAGAAAAATGGTAGGTGGGAGCCCCAATACAAGTGATTGCTTCTCTTCTTGCATACTGGAGCAACAATGTCAAAGGACAAAAAGATACATGAAGGTCTAGAAATGCAATGAGTCATTGTTAAACTTTATTAAGAAACGAGGCAAAGAAAATGAAGAGGAGCAGGAACAAATCTAGTCTAAAGAAAAGCATTATTTGAAGAATTATGGGTAAAAAGAAACAATCATAAGCATCACTGCATCAAAAATGTCTATGAAGCAAACATGTCAAATTTAAAAATCCATCTAAAGTCAAAACACATAGCAGTATAAATGTTACCAATATTAATGGCCTAATATCATGTAGAAATCTGTTATCCTTCTTCAATGAAAAATGAGTCACAGAGTCTTCTAGATTAAATATCCAAGAGCAGCCTCAAAAGCCAAATCAAAATTAGAATCAATTGATGCCTACAATCTAAGGATTCTACACTGACAAGCTGTCCATACAGCTCAAAGTCTGCTTAGAAAAATGTATTTTATCACTATGATGCCACATACAATGTTTTAATAACCAAATCACTTGTCGAACCAGTAAGAGGCCAACCTCCGGTAGGGCAGGTTCAACCAGTTAGTCCAAATGAGCACCCAACAACTAATTTCTTCAAAGACAAAGAAATATTGCTTGTGTCTATATTTCTTTTCTTTCTAATTTTTCATGTTTAAGTGCAGCATTAAGTAACAAACGAACATTAAATAAGAAATGCACAGATTTTCTACGTTTTAAAAGTTGTAATTTGAATTTTAAAGAAAAAAGACAATCTTAATTGCACCTTAATTAAGACTGTTTAAGTAAAAAGGCACATGGACGATGCAATGGGGGGGCCATCGTTTCAAATTTTGTGAGTTTTAAAAATGTATTTGTCAGCCTAGCCTACACATTGTTAAATGCAGTGCTTCAAAACAGGGTCTGGCCAATTTGACCAGATGAACTGAGAAGTAGGGTCAACGGTTCAGAAGATGTCATAAAACCAAGTATAAGTCAATTGGGTCAAAATTGAAAAAATAAAGTAAAATCCCAAACAAAACTAGATAAGGAGCCAAAGACTTTTGAAATCTATCAATCCCCACCTGTTGAAGAACAAGTCAAATTTTCCTTTTCACAACCCATTCTTTACATTTAACAATATGTAAAATAAGCTAACAAATACACTTTTTGAAATAAAATTTTGAAGCCATTGGCCCCCATGTGCCTTTAACTTCCTTAAATAGCCTTAATTAAGATTTAGTGTCAATTAAGGTGTAATTAAGATTATGCTTTTAAAAAATTTTAAATCACAACTTTTAAAACATAAAATGCATTCCTTATTTCATGTTTTCTTTATTACTTAATGCTGCGCTTAAACAAAAATAAAACAAAAAGAAATACAAACACAAGCAATATTTCTTTATCTTTAGAGAAATTAACTTTTGGCGTGCATTTGGACCAAATCAACCCAAAAAAAAGCCCCTTATTGGTTCAACAAGCAATTCAGTAATTAAAACATTGGTTCAACATGAAGGGTGTATTGTGAAAAGGAAATTTTGAAGTTTTCATCAACAAGAGAGGTCCATAATTACAAACTTCAAAATTTTATTTGGCTTCTTATCCAGTTTGGTCAAAGTTTTTGCCATGGTTTTCAATTTTGACAGGTTTGACCTAAACTTGATTTTGTATCATCTTTTGAACCATTGACCCTACTTTTTCTTGGTTGAACTGACCGGCCCCATCCAATTTTAAGAACACTAGCCTCATACGAAAAGGCTAACAGACCATCCCCATTACATTTTTCAGTCACCCTATAATATATGACTTAGATGACTTACAAAGGACTTTCTATTCCTGACTATAACCTCAATACAGTCTTGCTAAGACAACCATTTCTTTTGAGTGCATTACTTTCCGTCATGGCTTTCCTATGTCTTCATGCATTTATGGTTTTTCATCTTAGCTTTCATCTTGGTATACTTCTAGCATACTTGAGTGCATCACCTTCGCCTACCTCAGTGCTTTAAAAAAGATCAAAATATGATTGGAAGCAATTGAAGTATACATCTTCTAAACTTAGAAAAAAGTAAGATTGGGAAGGGTTCATTTTATGTAACCCAAAAGGAATAAAAACTAAAGAAACCTCCATATAAAACTCATTGAAACACCTAACCTACGGAAGTACATTGATTTCCTGAGGCAGGAAAAAAAAGCATGCAAATTTGTCAGGCCACCGTCAGCAAAGGAAAGCAATGATGTTAGGAGTTAATTGTTGACATTTTAAATTGACATAATTGTATTCAACTTACAAGATGAAATTTTCTAGTTTGTTAAGAATTTCCAAAAGTATAAGAATAGATTCAAATTGATTATTGAACAATCTACATACACCTTTCTAGTTTGCTTCATGATTCATTCTAAGACCATAATAGATATGTTTCAAAATGTAACTATTAAAAGCTATCCATAAATTACTATGGTTTTGAGGCCCAAAATCTTACAGTCCATACTACCTAAATTCTCAAAAGCTTGAAACAGAACATAAATTTTGCCAGATGCATCTATTTTACTTTTAAAATCAACTGAGGTTTGATCAAGTGATTAAAGTCAAGTAAACTTTTGCAACCTCTAACAGCTTCGCGAACTATCCTTCCCTTCATTTTAACCCAGAAATCCCATAAAAACAGTTTTATCAAAAAACCTCAAATGTCATCCCCTTTCATTCAATGCCTATAAATCTTTAAACCATTACTTCCAAACAGTTCTCCACCCTTTTCAACTTTCCTCAAGGCACCAAAAAAAAAAGGAAAGAAAAACCAGAGGCAAAATATCACTGCATTATAAGCACCACTTAAACAGGTCATTTCAAAAAAAAAAAAACCACATAAAAGAATATTATATATATATATATATATATAATATATATAATATATATATATATTGACATTAGAAAAGGAAATGAGAGAGATTAAACCTGAGGGAAAGAAGGGAGTAAAGAGAAGAATCGGGATGATCTTGACACAACATTGAGAGTAAGAGATGGCAAAGAGATCACCATTCTTTGTCTTCTTTGCTTTTCACTTAAGCATTTTGTTTCTGTTTAATTTTTCTGGGGTTTTCCTTCTTAAGGTTTTGGTAGGGTTTTTTTTTTTTCCTTTTGTGAAATTATTTGAATTTTGTGGGTTTTTGCTTTGTGGTGCGAAGCATTACCACGCAATCTCCGCAATCTCCACTCCTCAAGGGCAGGACAGCTCACTCACTCTTCAAGTTCAGGTGTAATTGGGTATAAGTAGTTGATAGGTCCCTGCACTAAGCATGTAACACACAAACAAACTATCATAAATATCATCCATGCCTGGCTTTGCCAAATCTCAAACAAACTATCATTAATGGTACAGAGTATAAGACCGGCATATCAGCTAGACACAGTAAAAGCTAAAGAAAGAAGAAAGCCTACAGAAACATTAAGATTTAAGTAAGCCAAAGAAACATTGTTTAACCCATCAGAAGACAAAAGAGAATCGAATTAATTCCATCAGCCAGAATCTTAAATAACATTTCAAGGAACTTTTTTCACACATTTTTTGCCCATCAAAATTTCCGATGAAAAAGATAATTTTCTTAAATATCATATAAACAAATTTCTTAAATTAAGACAAGTTTCAACAACAATATTCACTATAGAACACAACATCTGTTACTTACAAGTCAAACAACACAAAATAGACCAATAATCAATCCCCATATAAATCCTAAATTTTAAAACAAGATAATGCAAAATATTACCTCAAAGAAATGTAAAACCAATTTGATTTCCTGCAAAATAAAATACTTTATTTTCCATGACAAAAATTATAAAACAGAAAGTTCAAAAAAGAAAGTATCACAGACCCTGCATCCTGGATTCTCGGCTATTTGAATGGAGAGAGAGGGGAGAATGAAGGAAAAGGTAGAGGGAAGGGAGAGGTCCAAGCTGCCGCCGACTGAATGGGCTGACCGGCGGCGATAGCTGCGCACCAATGCTCAACCAAACGCGAAACAACGAGGGGACAAGGGAAGAACGGAAAATGGCAACCGCGAAAAAGGGTGAAGGAAGAAAGGGAGGAAAAGCGAGAAAGGAGGAAGGAGGGAGAAAGAAAGAGATAGAGCGACAGGAAAGGGCCGACGGCGGTTTCACATAATTCACTTGCAAAATATTTGGTTGAAATTTAAATCAAACTAAGAGGATACCGCGCTACACAGCTGAAGAAAAATAAAATCTGATGACATATATATAATCTATAATCTATAATCTATAATATATATAAAAGTATGATGTTTTAATTTTTTTTAATTGAGTTTTTAATTAAATAATAAGTATCATTTAATTAAATTTTTTTTAATTTTTGACCTTTTATTTTTTATTGAATTAATTTTTTTTACACCTTATGTAAAAAATAAATTATTTTTTATATTTGAAAGGTTTTTTTTATTTTTTTTATTTATTTTAATAAAAAATATTTAAAAATAATAAATTTTAATTTTTAGTGTTTAGAAGATAGATTCATTTAATATTTATCAATTATAATTTAATATTATTTTTTGTTTATATTTTCTTATTCTGTATGAACCTAAATCTATAGTATATAGATATCTCTTTTATACTTAAATGTTTAAATTTCAATAAATATCCATACAATTCATCATATAAAAGTAAAATAATTGATTAGGTCAATTAATTGATATTTGTCATTCTTAATTAAATTAATTTTTTTTACACCTTATGTCAAAACTACATTGCTTTCAACATTTAAAGGGTTTTCTTTTTTACTTTTATTTATTTTAGTATAAAAAATTTAAAAACAATAATTTCTAACTTTTAATGCTTATAAGATAGATTCATTTAATATTTATCAATTATAATTTAATATTATTTTTTGTCTATATTCTCTTATTCTCTATCAACCTGAATCTATAATATATAGATATCTTTTTTGTATATGAATGTTTAAATTCTAATAAACATCCATCCAATTCATTGAACAAAATAAAAAAGTCAAAAAGGTCTACTCATTTCTCAATATACATGGCACACAGTCATAATTGAATACATAAATCAATTGAATTTGATAACTTTTAGCCATTCATTTTTTTTAAAATAATAGAGCCTAGCTACCTTATTAAATTTATTAATTACGAAATAAAAAAGTACATAGGAGGAAGACCTAAATCGTACCTCCAAGTTACATGATCATAAGAAAGTTTCGGAAAAACACCTAGAGTAGGGAAATCCATTTTATGTGTATAACTTTTTATGCTACGGTAAAACAGATATTCCTTACTATTACATTGAGATAATTTACTAAAATAAAATTTAAAACAGAAAATGTAAATAAGAAAAACACCTAGAATGGAGTGTTTCATTTTATGACCATAATTTTTACTATTGTCATAAAATTGAAACACTTCCATATTACAACAATCTTTGTGAATAAAATTTGCTTTAAAAGCATCTACCATGGGTTCTGAAAAGACTAAGATTATTTATTTTTGCAATAACTACAATTTCTTGATTCTTCTCTGGATTAGCACACTAGAAATACCTCTCACGTTCCCAACTAGCTGCAAAGTTCACCGAGATGACATCTTCATCCGAAGCCTCATCATTTTCCTCCATATCCACGGCTTTATCTGAGGCTAAATTGAATATTTTATCAACTGAAACTTTAGTATCTGAATATCTCCTATGCCGTACCCAAGGATGGACCTCAATTTTTACGAAATTTGTTTTCAAGACAAAGGGAACAGAAGAAACATCACTTAGTTCTTTATTATACATGCACTTACCTGAAACGGACTCCAAATTTGGAGGATTTTTAGCATAGACTTCCATTCTGTCATATGAGCATGCTACTATTGAAACAATCTTGTTATTGCTAGTGGTTCGACTTACACTTTTTCAATAATTGGGTTTGTGTTCTCCACTGCCTTCCAACTTGTCCACGAGCCCAATCTAACCCTCCTCCTCACTTTCTGCCATTTGCCTTGGGCCCGTGACTTTATCCACTATTGATGCCTTTGAGCCGTCCACCTCAACAAGCGCTTGCACAATGGCTAAAGGCTCTTAGTTTAGAAAGCCACTTTTTGGGCATTGTTTTTCCGCTTCATGCAGACTGGCGTATGCCATCCCTGTAGCCTACTTTTGACTTTTTTTCTTTTTTTATTTTTATTATTTTTGTTGACTTGTGCATGGCTCTTCCATTCTGCAGATTTCTCATCTTCTCCTGCATGCGCATCGTCAAGAACCATTTTCCCTTCCATTGGTTTTATTAACCCCGTATTCTTGGTCTGACTTGCACCCTGTTCAACTACTGGGCTGTGTTCTCCACTTCCTTCCATTATGTCCATTGACTCATTCTGACCCCCGGACCCACTCTCTGCCCTCAGCTGGCCATCCCCATGCATAAAGGTCGCTACCCTCGTTGGTGGATTAGGAAAATAATTTTTTGAATTCTCACTTGGATCCTCATGCACCGATTTTTGCCCCAACGTCTCATCATTTTCTGCAGGTGCTGTCAACTCTCTATTCTTCTCACCCGTGACTCTATTTTTGTTACCTCTCTTATCGTGCTTGTTGAGTGAAAGTCGTACGTTAGGCTTGTCTGCTGCTGGGTCCAAAGCTGACTCTAACCCTGTAGTCTCTGTCGTTTCTCTTTCTGCCACGGTATTACTCATTTGTCCATGCACCCCGTTTACGTGAAGAAATGCCTGCGCATTGCCATCCACGGATTGCGACTTTGCAGAAAAATCTGCTGGCTTTTTTGCTCCCCGCTGCTAAAGCCAGAGATGCCTCAGCCTCGACAGGTGGTGCCTCTTGATCAAAAGCACCCTCTGGAAGCTGCATGCCCTCTCCATGCAGGCTTGGTTCTGCTGCCCGGCCAATCGGCTTTTGCTGACTTTTTCCATTTTTGTTATTTCTGGAAACTACCCATTGTGCATGGTTTTCATTTTCGTGAAAAATCTCCTGTAAAAGGGAGATTACTAACTATTTTATATTGATAAGATCTTTACATTATATTGTTACCTTATATTCTACAACTGTTTATTTTAATCTGTTAATAGTATAGGTTATATACTTTCTCATTTCTTAATAGTTTATTTTACATCTAATAATCTTTGATAGGATTATCATATTTTTTGGATAAATTCTGTTTTAAATAGAATAACTAATTGGGTTAATTGGTTGTCATTCTCAATTGAATTAATTTTTTTGGACACCTTATGTCAAAGTTGCGTTATTTTTTTACATTTGAAGGGTTTTTTTATTTTTATTTATTTCAGCAAAAAAATAATTGAAAACAATAATTTTTAATTTTTAATATTTAGAATATGATTCATTTAATATTTATCAATTGTAATTTAATATTATTTTTTGTTTATATCTTCTTATTTTGTCTGAACTGAATCCATAAAATTTAGATATCTCTTTTATACATGAATGTTTAAATTTCAATAAATATTCATCCAATTCATTGAGCAAAATAAAAAAGTCAAGAAGGTTTATTTATTTCTTAATATACATAGCACATAATCATCATTGAATAAATAAATCAACTAAATTTGACAATCTTTAGCCATTCATTTTATATATAAAAGATATGTTATTATAAATTAGTAACTATTTTATATTGATAGGAACTTTATATTATACGGTTGCCTTATATTGTACAACTGTTTATCTTAATCTGCCAATAGTACATGTTATATACTCTCTCATTTCTTAATATTCTACTGTTTTATAATCATATATGTAGGTGCAAGTTTTCGATAATTGAAATCAGAGTAAATAATTATTTTCAATTAATACCAGTTTATTTTTTCCTCTATCAGTAAAAACCGGACATTCATGCAGTTGACTAATACAATATTGCTTTCTCTACAAACTCTTTTAAAGGTACCAAATTGAAACCAACTCTAATATAATCAATATTTCCTATGATCTTTTTCGTAGCATAACTACGGGCACCATCCTAGTATATATAAAAGTAAGATGTTTCAATTTCTTTCAATTTTTTTCAATTAAGTCTTCAATTGAATGACAAATGTCAATTCAATTAGAACTCCTTTTTATTTTTTTGACCTTTTGTTTTCCATTGAATTAATTTTTTTTACACTTATGCCAAAAATAAGTTGTTTTTTATATTTGAAGGTTTTTTTTGTTTTTTACTTTTATTTATTTTAATAAAAAAATACTTAAAAACAATAATTTCTAACTTTTAATATGTTTCAATTTCTTTCAATTTTTTTCAATTGAGTTTTCAATTGAATGTCAAGTGTCATTCAATTAGAACTCCTTTTATTTTTTTGACCTTTCGTTTTCTATTGAATTAATTTTTTTTACACTTTATGTCAAAAATAAGTTGTTTTTGACATTTGAAAGGTTTTTTTTTTTTTTTTACTTTTATTTATTTTAATAAAAAATACTTAAAAACAATAATTTCTAACTTTTAATGCTTAGAAGATAGATTCATTTAATATTAATCAATTACAATTTAATATTATTTTTTTTATCTATATTCTCTTATTCTGCATGAACCTGAATCTGTATTTTATATATATATATATATAGTCTTTTATACTTAAATGTGTAAATTTCAATAAATGTCCATCTAATTCATTATATAAAGGTAGGATAATTGATTGGGTCAATTAGTTGACATTTGTCATTCTTAATTAAATTAATTTTTTTACATCTTATGTCAAAACTACATTGCTTTTGACATTTGAAGGGTTTTTTTTTTCTTTTTTTCTTTTATTTATTTTAGTAAAAAATATTTGAAAACAATAATTCTAACTTTTAATACCTTATAAGATAGATTCATTTAATATTTATCAATTATAATTTAATATTATTTTTAGTCTGTATTCTCTTATTCTGCATCAACCTGAATCTATAGTATATAGACATCTTTTTTGTATATGAATGTTTAAATTCTAATAAACATCCATCCAATTCACTAACAAAATAAAAAATGTCAAAAAGGTCTACTCATTTCTCAATATACATGGCACACAATCATAACTGAATAAATAAATCAATTGAATTTGATAACTTTTAGCCATTCATTTTATATATAAAAAACATATAATACTAGAAATTACTAACTATTTTATATTGATAGGATCTTTACATTATACTGTTACCTTATATTCTATAACTGTTTATTTTAATCTGTTAATAGTATAGGTTATATACTTTCTCATTTCTTAATAGTTTATTATACATTTAATAATCTTTGATATGATTGTCGTCTTTTTCGGATAAATTTTATTTTAAATAAGATAACTAATTGGATCGATTGGTTGTCATTCTCAATTGAATTAATTTTTTTTACACCTTATGTCGAAGTTGCGTTATTTTTTTACATTTGAAGGGTTTTTTTATTTTTATTTCTTTCAGTAAAAAAAATACTTGAAAACAATAATTTTTAATTTTTAATTTTTAGAATATAGATTCATTTAATATTTATCAATTTTAATTTAATATTATTTTTTGTTTATATCCTCTTATTCTGCATGAACTTGAATCCATAGAATTTAGACATCTCTTTTATACATGAATGTTTAAATTTCAATAAATATTCATCCAATTCATTGAGCAAAATAAAAAAGTTAAGAAGGTTTATTCATTTCTTAATATACATAGCACATAATCATCATTTAACAAATAAATCAACTAAATTTGACAATCTTTTGCCATTCATTTTATATATAAAAGATATATTATTATAAATTAGTAACTATTTTATATTGATAGGAACTTTATATTATACGGTTGCCTTATATTGTACAACTGTTTATCTTAATCTGCCAATAGTACATGTTATATACTCTCTCATTTGAGCAAATAATTATTTTCAATTAATACCAGTTTATTTTTTCTTCTATCAGTAAAAATCGGACATTCATGCAACTGACTAATACAATATTGCTTTCTCTACAAACTCTTTTAAAGGTACCAAAATGAAATCAACTCTAACATAATCAATATTTTCTGTGATCTTTTTCGTAGTATAGCTACGAGCACCATCCTAGTATATATATAAAACTAGAATAATTGATTGGGTCAATTAACTTACACTTGCCATTCTCAATTGAATGAACTTTTTTTGTACACCTTATGTCAAAACTAAGTTGTTTTTTATTTTGAAGGGTTTTATTTTTTTATTTATTTTAGTAGAAAATACTTAAAAACAATAATTTTTCACTTTGAATGCTTAATATTATTTTTTGTCTATATCCTCTTGTTCAACATGAATGCGAATCCTTAGTATTTAGACATATCTTTTATACATGAAAACAAATCAATTGATTTGACAACCTTTAGCTATTCATTTTAGGGTAAAATACCCTTATTTCTAAGTTTTGATCGAAATTACACGAAGGTCCATTAGTTTTCAAAATGGACACTCCATCTCAAAAAAATAATTTTCACTGAACATATAAATCCAGCCGCTAGTCAACCATTAGTGTTTTCGTCAACTTGATGATGTAGCTAAGGTAAAAAGATAATTTTACCCTTGATTAATTTTTAAAATTACTATTACAAAATTTTATTTTTTTTATTTTTTATTAATTAAAAAAAACTCTCCATCTGGCTCGATGCTCCCTTAAGGGGGTAGCACCGATGCTCCTCCCTTGGGAGCACCAATCAGTGCTCATTTCCCTTAGGGAGTTGGGGAATGATAACTCTGTTATATAGAGTTATTTTTAACACATTTTAAGAACTTTAATAGCTAGACCATTGAGTTTTAGGTTTGGATTTGAACATTTTAGTTGTTTTTCTAAGTTAAATTAGATTACATGTTGAATAGTTAAATTAAGTTATTTTAGTTTAATTTACTTTAAGAGAAGTCAATGTCGATTTCTTTCATGGTTATGCACAAGATATGTGATAAGCAAGGTGAAATTGACTTATGATAGCACAAGTATGGTGAAGGTGTCACTCGTACATGCTGTGGGAAGTCCAATTTATGTGATTTTTTATTCATTGGAAAGCTATGAGAATGGGCTACAACTTTCATGTTTACCATTTCACCCAGTTTAGACCAAATCAAGGTGAAATCAAGTCCAAAGATGATAAATAAATGCAGACTGCACACAAGGCAACACGATGATTGAGGCCATGGCGTAGAGTCACTCAAGGCTACGGCACTGAGGGGACCACCGCCATAGTGTTGGGCTGGATGGGTGCATCATACTAAAGGCCAAGAGCACGATGCCGCGGGGCTACCACAGCTTGTCACGGTGCCACGATTCCACCCTGATTTCCATAATTAATCTTTTGATGAAAAATTGGAAAGTAGGGCACCTTTGCACATATTTAAGAGCCTTTTTAAGAGCATTTAGAGGGGAGACGACAACAGTTTTTCTAGAGAATTGGAGCTATGAATCAATCAAGAATTCAAAAGCAATTGAGAGACTTTCGAGATCTACTAGGATTCAACATTAGTTTCTTTCTCTCTTTTTGTGTTATTCTTATTTCTTGTTTTGAATTCATGACTAAATTTCTTTGGAGAGTGTTTAGTTTAGATATTATGAACTAATTTGTTTATCTAAGATTATGATGGATTTCAACATGTAGTCTAAATACTGGTTTTTCTATTATTTATCATGAATGGGCATTGTTTTACTTATTTCAAATATGTTCTTAATGCCTTTAATTGCTTGGTCAACAAGTAATTGATTTGTGAATCTAATTGAAACTCAACAAAGAGATTTTATGTTAGACTAAGATTTAAATAGTGTATGTTCACGTCACTTAGGTGATCTGATTCGCGATTCGAGTAAACATAAGTCAATTGCCATACATAGCCAAATTAGGACACTTGCTTAATGAACTTAATTTAATTGATTCCTATAGACATATAGTGAACTAATTAAGTTAGGTATTTGTACAAGCATCTCAACGTAGACTTGTCCATAGCTTTGGATTCTAGGTTAGTAATATCACTCAGAAAGATAAATAACAAGAAAAGTTAATATCAGATGAAATGTTGAATGAACCCATGATCCTAGGTCTTTAATCTATTGTTTTTCTCATTATATTTAGTTTTTGTTGGTTAATTTCTTGTTTATTTATTTCAATTTTTTCTTTGATTAGTTTTTTAATAATTGTCAGTTAGCTTAAATAAGATTAATTTATTATATAATTTTAGTATTTAGTGAAACTTTAGAAACAAATCCTTGTGAGAACGATAATTTGGACTTACTGATGGAAATTATAACTTTCAATGCACTATCACCATTGATAGGGGAGTTTTTTTTCTTATTCTTTTTAACTATTCACATTGAGGACTATGTGCAACTTAAGTTTGAGGAAGGGTTTTATTGTTATTAGTTTTTATGATATTTTAGATTAGTTATTTTTGTTAAAAATTTTTTTATTTTAATGCATGTTTTAAAAACTTGAGCTAGATTTAATAGCTCCAATTTTGTTTAATTTACCTATCCAATAATGAAAACTTAGTTTCATTCCTAATTTGATTATTTGAAACATGTGAATATTGTTTGAGTGTTATGTAAATTCTTATGTTAAACTTTATTGTTAAGATGAAATTTCTAAATTTTGAGCACCATGTCCATTGCTTAGATTCATTGTACAATTTTAGAGAAGGTTTATGTGAATGTGAAAATTTTGAATTATGTATTAAATTTTAGAATTTGTTTGATTCTCTCTCGAGGTGAAATTCTAGGCTACAACTTAGTTAAGGAAATGATTTAGGCCATTTTCGGATCGACTAAGTCTTTTGTAGCCTTCCCTTACATAAATTATCTTTAGTCTTCCCCTTCTATCTCTAAACTACCTTACAGCTCATATATTGCATCTATCACTCATTGCATTTTCATTATTGAAGCATACATGCACCCTAGTCATTATGCTCCTATGCATAAAAGCTTTCCCCATTCACCTTGACAAATTGGAGGTATTCCATAGTCAAGCTTCGATCTTTAGCCTCCAACCGGTTTTCAGTTCATAAACGTGCCTAAATAACTCAATCTTTCCTGAGGCACATCAAAATATTACAAAACTAGTTAAATGTTTGCTTTCGAAAAATGCCAACTTTTCTAAAAAATAATCAAATTTTTAACAATCCAACATATATGTTCAAATCCTTCAACTCTAAGCTAAACCTATACCTTAGAAGTTGGATCGTTCTATTGTTTACCCCAAATATCCTGTCAACCCAAGGGGGTCAATTTCTTCAAAGCTATGCCAAATTAAATCTAAGTTATCAACCGTTTAAATTGGAAATCAATTGGCAAAATCGCTTAATCTTACCTCTAGAAGCGCTCCACATTTACTCCAAATAACTCCAAGTACTTAAAAAATCAATTTGCGAGTTAGGGTTTTTGGGTTTTAGAAAGAGAAAGCCAAAATCATAAATCAAGCCTTTAGGAGTGAAAATCTCCTTCCTTTAACACTTAGACTCCATGATTTATGATTGGAGTTTGGTGGGTTTGAAGGGTGTAAAGTTTGAGAGAAAATGATGGAGAAATGAGGAAATAAGAAGAAAATGAGGAGAAAATTGGGCTTTGGGGCTTTCAAGCTCGTTTTAAGCTGATTTGGCAGTCTAGGATTGACTATGGTCGATTTTGTCATGACCTGGTACTCCCTTCGAGCCTGTGACAACCGTCGCGACATTCTGGTAGACATTCGTTACTTGGAATGCCAACCGAAACCCCGCAAGGCTTTAGTACCATTTTTCTCATCTCTCCTGTGAGTAATCATCGCTAAACCTTGTTTTTAAAGAATTTTAAGCTTTTTCACTTCAAAACCGTGGAAAAATAATTTTCGCCTCACAGGGGCGTTTTCGTCATTTTTCCTCAAAATTTTTCGAACTCGACTAAAAATATAGTAGATGAGTGGAAAACACATATTTCATGATTTAAAATAAATTTGGGTGTCTACAACATTTATTAAAAATAATATTGCAACTATTTGAATAAAATAAAAATATTCAATAAAATATTCTAATTTCTTGTAAAACAACATTTATAGGGTCATCGGTAAATAATTTTTGTAATGTAAAAGCTAAATAAATTCATATGTACTATAATACAGATAACCAGGATATGAAATTTACTTTACAATGACTCGTGGGCCCACAAGGAACAAAAGTGCACAAAGGCAGTAAACCTACAATTTTTGAAATAGTAAAGCCAACTATAATCCCTGACGATATCTGCTATCCGCAGGCTACCTCGGGCCTGAAATGGGTGGAAATGAGGGTGGTGAGATTATAAAATCCCAGTGAGTAAACAAATACCATCTAAACCATCTAAAGTCGAGTAAATGGAGACAATTAAAATATTCCATTTAAATATGTATTTCATAACATAAATATTCATTTCATTTAAATAATCAATATGGCTTATGAGTATCTTAAAACTTGGCTCATGCCAAAAATTATTCTCATACTCAGTTATTAGGGATACCTTGACCGAGGGCTATCCCAAACCGAGTCCGCCAAGGCTATTAAAAAGTTATGTATGCATAAATCATGTTTTTATTTTGCAAACATAGCCGTTCCTTGGCATTGGCTGAGTTCTCCCTCACGTGGTGGTTTGGCGTGAAGTGAACTCTAAAAGTGTTAGCCTCAGGAGTTATCCACCCGCGCCTCTTATATTAAGGTAAGATACAACGGGGTTTACCGTGCCCCTCTAATAGGCTGGTCCACGGAAACCCACCCATTGCAGTAAGCTAATAATTATCCCACCAATTAATAAAATTCAATAACATGAAATGGCAATTATTGTAATTCACAACCTTTCAAGGCTAAATACACATTTCATATATTTCAACTCAAATACCAATTCAGCCATTCATGCAAATATTGTCATAAGCCATTCGATTCAAATCATAAATTTACAACACCTCAAGTGGTCTCCAGTTACTCTATTTTCAAAGTCAACATTCAATTTCAAGACAATTTATAAAATCATTTTATTTAAACACATTTTGTTTATAAAATAAAAAGATTTGCCATTTAAACTCATTTTCCATAAAATCACAAAATCGGATAAAAACCACTTCAAATAATCAGGACGATAGTAAGGTTACTCACAGTACTAGGAATTCGATATACTCCTATTCCCGATCTTCGGGCACAATCTCTTTACCCTTGTCAGAGGGCTCACCACTTATACATCATACGTGACACGAATTTCAATAAATTGTGTCAATTTATCATAAACTATTTCAGGCTCTATAAATCTATATGAATGCACGAAATGTGATGCAAAATGTCTGAATAACCGTTTAAATACAGTATTCGACCTAATTCGTACTATTCTCGGTGTAATTTGGCTAAAACCTCCAATTTAACTCCAAATCGATTTCTTTCACTTTCTACACTCCAATTGTACTTAAAATACCTCAATAACTATGAATATGATTCAATTTATCAGTCCGAACCATAAATCGCATATGTCTATACATTAGGTAAAAATTCAAATTTTCATGCCAAAATTTCCCATTAAATTTCTAGCCTCACCAATCATTAAATACCACCAAAATATCATGAAATATCATCAATTTCAGCCTCAATATCCTCCTTAGAAAATTCGGCCTCTTATGGGTAATGGGAGAAAATGAATTTTTCTTGTTGGCTTTTCATGCTACACATCACTAACTAACTAAAAACACTTGAATATCTTAAAATCTAACCAAAACATCATCAAATTCTCTCTCCTAGGTGTTCTGGCAACAAGGGGTTCATCATGAAAACTTGATTTCTAAGCATGGAAAATGAAAAAGAAAGCATGGGTAGTGTAAATCACAAGTTAAAATCAAGAAATTTTATCTTTGATTGCTTGATCCCTTGAAATCTCGCACTTTTTCTTCAATTTCCCCACCTAGGGTTCTTGTTCTTCTTTTCCCCTCTTTGTTCTTGCTATGGCCGGCCATAATGAAGAGAAAATGGGCTGATTTGTGTTAATTTATAAGCCAAATAATTAATGGATGAGATTTTACCATGTGTCACCTTACCATTGGTCCATGTGTCATACTTAGCCATTAAGCAATCTCTCTCCACCACTTAAATTTCCTCAATTATCCATGATAAAATTGGGTAAAATTCATGTGCTGGACAAATGTTGGGTGGTGTAAAATTACAATTTTGCCCCTAGGGTGGCAAAATGACTAGTTTGCCCTTTATGCTCAAAAAATGCAGAAATTAAAATTTTTCACTTCTCAAACTCAAATCATACTCCAATGAGTCAAATGTGATCAAAATCTTTTCTAAAAATTCTCATTTTGTCCTCGAGTGATAAAATTACCATTTTACCCCTAGAACATGAAAATTCCAAATTGACACCAATTCAGCCCTCGAACTCCAAATCATCATTTTAAGTCATTCTAGGGTTTTAAAATTCTCAATTTCATCTTAAGATCTTTATTTAGACTAGTTCGAGGCTTAATTCAACTTAATAGTACCATTTGGTACAATATCGACTTTTGACAATTTTTCGAGGCTTTCCAAGTACGGTAGTATATTGTCAATCACATGAAGGACATGGCAAGTACTTTATAAGGTCAGGCTTGACAGATTTATAGTTGATCCTAGACTAGAAAACTTGTGTTCCACCAATTTCGTCTTCTCAAGATCGACTATAGAGGGTCTATAGTCAATCTTAGACTAAAATGTCTGTTTTTAGTCGATTTTGCTTCACAAGATCGACTATGGAGGGTTTATAGTCGATCGTGGACCAGAATGTTCACATTTCTTTCATTTTGCCTTCCTAGGATTTGTCCCAGCCCAAATCTCGGGCCATGACCGGTGCATGGGCTCAATGGGCATAGCCCACTAAGCCCAAGAAAGCCTTTTTATGCAATTCCGATCATCATTCCCAACTATCATTTCTAAAACCACATATTGTAATTTTCTACTAAAATATTTCAGTAATATTTTATAGTGACCCAATACTTACAATTTTATTATGTCAAAATAATGTCACCCGTTTGCCAACTCATAGTGACATCAGTAATCAAATATACATATTTGACTTATAACATAGATCCTAGCGGATTACATTACATATACGTGTTCACAAGTAATAGACTCTTGATCGTCAGCGGAGTGATCGTGGGTGAAGGTATAGCTACTGAGATGCTATAGTACCTACTAAGAGGACGAGCATATGTGGACACTCAATCTAGGTCCCAACTGTCTTCGAATCTGAAAACATAAAGTTTAAAACCATAAGTATAAAACTCAATAAGTGAACATAAGAAGGGAACAAGCAATCGATAAGGAGAACTTGGAAATCATGATGCAGTTGTTTCAAAAACAATGCAATTGATTTAATTTCTTACTAAAAACCTCTCATTTCAAACTTTGATTAATAACCCCATAGTGTTACAAAAACCCATGATCAATCCATGAAGTTAAATGGGTGAAAAATATGTCAAAATCAAGCAAGGTAGCAAGCAGGATAGCAAGAAATAGTCTTAGTTTGCATATGTTTTGGTTTTTCAAACATATCTCCCACTACAAAAGTCCAATTAACCTGATTTTTAGACCAATAGAAAGCTAAGAGTCTGGGCTACATTTTTTATGTTGATCACTTTGCCCATTTCAGAATGGAAGGTAGTCAAAATCGTTTTCAAAATGGAAGAACTGCACCAAAATTTTGGGTCTACCCGAGAGTTTCTCGCTGCAGCGAGAATCAAATTTCTCTGCAGCGAAATTCCTCGCTACAGTGAGAATTCTTCTTTGCTACAGTGAGAAACAGGGTTGGTTTGTGCCCCCACCACTTGAGAGTTTCTCGTTGCAGCGAGATTCAGGGCAAATGACAATTAAGGGGTTTTCACATGCCATAAAATCCATTCCTACCATATTGCACATCAAAGTGAACACATTGACAATAATCAAGTTTCTCATTATTCATTTCAATAACATATTATAATCATGGACTTTCTATCACATATACATATATAAACATATATAAACACGTATACCACCCCACTTCATTCATCGTCATGTGTACTCCCTACTCGCATATTTCAACATCATCAGCTCACGTGCACTCCCTACCCGCACATAGTTGGGTCATTATTATCAAACAATATTATTCATCAATGCGCAACACATATTCATATATATACATACCAACATAATATAAGAGCACATGGGTTCATCTTTTTACACATTTCACAATTTCACAACATCAAAACATTTTATCAAGGGCTTGTTCCCATGCATAATTTAATGAAAACCAAGTAAAATCATTTAAATGCTTCATCCCAATTAGATTTCTACAATTTTCGTAACGTATTTCTATTCCCTTACCAAGGGTAGTATCATTTAATCAAACCATGTCACCCTCCGTCTCTAAACATTTGAAGCATAATTCAACCTTTGCCTATCCCTATCAAGCACTTTACCTTTATAATTACTCAAAATAAATTGGAACTTGTGGGGGAAGCACATTTCACAATTTATGCCTTGCGTCTACAATTATGTCGAGACTAGAACCTCATCGGGTCCACAAAATGGTAGGATAATCATTGCCTCAAACCAGCATTTCCAAATATACTTATGCTTGTGTCATATCTTCATACTTATGTGACATATCAGTCACGAGCCCAACTTGACTATATAACCAATTGCTTTTTGAGCTTTAATGTTTTCTCATTGTGAAAAATCTTTCGAATTTATCTCATCAGGGTATTCACAAGGGGGACACATGTCCATAACTTACAGTTCAAGGCCTAAACCATTGAACACAATCTCATCATTGATGTTCTACGCTATATCATATAATACAAAATTAATCTAATAACTATGACAATGAAATTCTAAAGTTCCACCTTTATCTACCAATCATAGCTCCCTTTATGAGCACATACTTTGCACTGCTTGATTGTTCACAAGCCACTCATGGCCATCCAAATTCGACCTCTTATAGCAAGTTAAACTAGTATATTATTCTTATGTTTTCCAATACACTTCTAAAATGCTTAAACACATCCTTTAATAGAATTCTGTTGAAGACTCAGACAATCAAAGGCTTATCTTCAAAGCCACGCATAACTTTAACAATTTAATATATATTCGATAACATTTAGCTCATTAACCCCATGAACATTATTTTAAGATCTTTCAAGATGTCCTTACTTTTATTTCAGACCGAACCAAACTAACTTAATATAATTGCATTGATTATCCTTGAGCTTTTTATGCTCATTATAACAACATCTATGTTTCACCCATCATTCGTCTTAATGACTTTCAGCCTTTCACAACACACTTCTCATACATGTTAGGGCATTCTCAATCTCATACCAAGCTTATAGTCATGTAATCACTAATTAGGCCAAATCCTTTTATTGAATATCTCCTTCCGTACGATGAATGCAAATCACAAGATATACAACTTCAGGTGTATGCTTACATATTGGTAACCTCCATATATTTCATGGTCATAAAAACCATAATTTGCCAAATTAGCTTTCTATCACAAGTTTGCGATCGAAACATTAGTCTCAACATAACTCACTTTAGGCATACTTCACTACTAGCATTCACATACCTTTACCATAACATTCAGTGCAAATTGATTAAGCAATGATCTCCAAATTTACTTTTAGATACATATATATCAAATTGTACACCACTTAGTGTTGAGATCTTGACTTTGCTCATCAATTCTTAACCAATTACATTCATAAGATAAACAATTCGCTTAATTTTTGTATCTTGCCTTTGCAGTCATAAGATCAAAATTTCTTAAACTTAAGATACAAAAACTTCCTCTTAGAGCATATATGAAAATTCACATGTTCTAAGTTCCTTACCATTGGAGAAATCACATTCAAGACTAATCATTTACATCATAGGTTGCATATTGAACCAAACAGATTTTTAAATTAACCTTTAAAGCAATTCATATATCAATCTCAATATAGAACTCCAAATGGCACGTAGACTAAATTCATCATTTCTAAGTCATTTAACTTCAAACTGCTAAATCCACACCTAGTCCTTTAATCCTTTGGCTCCATGCTAAGCATAGCAAAATTTAAGCTCATCTTTAGAGCAGGTTTGTTCACCAACCTCTCACTTGATGACCACATATCAGTTATAATAGTCACTGAATTTTACCCTTAAGCTAATTCATGTACTTATAACTATAAACCATAATAGTTCAAATCGAACCTTGGAATCTTGCAATTAGTTAATGAAAATCGAAACCAGCTCCATCTAAGCTGTTATGCACATAGTTGACACTTATATGCTTACAAAATATTTCAAAAGCCCACACTATTTCTATAGGGGCATGACAAGCTCATTTAACATAGTGCACTTACCTTCGTGCACAAAAACATCAGTTTACACCTTCCTCAATACTTAGATCTGTACATTCCATGTAAATTGCAACCATCACTATTCATTCCAGTCAAAGTGCGCCCCTTATTACCATTATAGTACGTGTTCCTTTATATTTACCTCAATAATGATCCAATGTCATCTAATTTCTTCCCATTGATAATTATGGGCTTAAATTATAACTCCACTGAATGAATAAGTCATTACGGACCTATTAGTCCAACTCCAATTTCCTCCATCTTTAATCGGAGGGATTTGTTATTACATTAACCTTTCGTTAAGAGCATTTGCTTAAAATCTTTTCAACAACAGCTCGTGTCTCGGGTGGCATCTCAAACTCAAACAACGGCACCACTTATGACCTTTACATAATGTTAACAAGAGGGTAGGTTACTAAGAATAGGAGTTCATATAGCCTCCTATCTATGACTTGTGCTATAGTCACAAACCATAAACAAGACTCTACATTCACTCCGACAACTCAGCTGACTGATACAATAATCCATCGGACTCAACTAAACCTAGGGCTCTGATACCACCTTTGTCACAGCCCAAATCCTGGGCCATGATCGGAGCATGGGCTCAATGGGCATAGCCCACTAAGCCCAAGCGAGCCTTTTTATGCAATCCGATCATCATTCCCAACCATTCCCAACCATCATTTCTAAAATTACGTATTGTAATTCTCTACTAAAATATTTCAGTAATATTTTATAGTGACCCAATACTTATAATTTTATTATGTCAAAATAATGTCACCCGTTTGCCAACTCATAGTGGCATTAGTAATCAAATATACATATTTGACTTATAACATGGATCATAGTAGATTACATTACATATACGCATTCACAAGTAACAGACTCTTGACCGTCAACGAAGTGACCGTGGGTGAAGGTACAGCTACTGAGATGCCACAGCATCTACCAAGAAGACGAGCATATGTGGACACTCAATCTAGGTCCCAACTGTCTTAAAATCTGAAAACATGAAGCTTAAAAACGTGAGTATAAAACTCAATGAGTGAACATAAGAAGGGAACAAGCAATCGATAAGGAGAACTTGGAAATTATGATGCACTTGTTTCAAAAACAATGCAATTGATTTAATTTCTTACTAAAAACCTCTCACTTCAAACTTTGATTAATAACCCCATAGTGTTGCAAAAACCCATGATCAATCCATGACGTTAAATGGGTGTAAAATATGTCAAAATCAAGCAAGGTAGCAAGCAAGACAGCAAGTTTCTTGCTGTAGCGAGAAACAATCTTAGTTTGCATATGTTTTAGTTTTTCCAATATATCTCCCACTACAGAAGTTCAATTGACTTGATTTTTCAATCATTAGAAAGCTAAGAGTATGGAATACAACTTTTATGTTTACCACTTTGCCCAGTTCTAATTGGAAGGTTGTCAAAATCGTTTTGAAAGTGGAAGAACTACACTAAAATTTTGGGTCTACCTAAGAGTTTCTCGCTGCAGCAAGAATCCAATTTCGCAACAGCGAGAATTCTTCTTTGCTGTAGCGAGAAACAGGGCTGGTTTGTGCCTCCACCAGCCGAGAGTTTCTCCCTGCAGCGAGAAACAGGGCTGGTTTGTGCCCCCACCACCCGAGAGTTTCTCGCTGCAGCGAGAATGCAGCGAGATTCAGGGCAGATGACAATTAAGGGGTTTTCACATGCCATAAAATCCATTCCTACCATATTGCACATCAAAGTGAACACATTGACAATAATCAAGTTTCTCATTATTCATTTCAATCACATATTATAATCATAAACTTTCTATCACATATACATATATAAACATATATAAACACGTACACCACCTCACTTCATTCATCGTCATGTGCACTCCCTACTCGCACATTTCAACATCATTAGCTCATGTGCACTCCCTACTCGCACATAGCTGGGTCATCATTATCACACAACATTATTCATCAATGCACAACACATTCATATATATACATACCAACATAATATAGGAGCACATGGATTCATCTTTTTACACATTTCACAATTTTACAACATCAAAACATTTTATCAAGGGCTTGTTCCCATGCATAATTTAATGAAAACCAAGTAAAATCATTTAAATGCTTCATCCCAACACATATGTATTTGCCAAAAACACTTTGATGCAAGTTCACTCGCCAGTCTTGTTGATTCTTTTGATTGACTTTAGCCTCAACTAATGCTTCAAATGGACATGTGAGGCCTTGTTGGAACCTATACACACACAATAGCACCTTAATCAACCCAAATTGGCATTAATACACTCTCAAAAGCTATTTCCTAATTCAAGTTCAGCTACTTATTCCTAACTAGCTCCCAATTACCATTAAGTGGCTATTTGTTTACTCTACTCTAGTCACTCTAAAAATGATTAACAATATCAACAATAGATTAACTCACCACTCTAATCATCAACCATTATCAACAACTTGAAAATTAAACCTAATTCATTACTCACCTTGGTGGTTTTTTGTAATTGAATTCCTTTTCAAAAGCTTCCAAGCTATTGTGGACAATCTCCCTCTCTCTCTCCACCCATCCAACTAGTGAGAAAATATACCAAGGAAAGACCTTTAAGGGCCTTTGAGGTGTAGAAGAGAAAGAGTATGAAAAACCCTATGAAAAGGTGTAGAAAAACACAAGGTTTAAGGTTACCATGGAAGGATTCCATGGAAGATGAAGAAAACATGAAATGGGGAGAAGAGAGGGGAGGAAGAAAAAGTGTTGCTGAAAGCTGCTGGAAATTTGCTGGAGCTTTAGATATTTATATTTAAATTTTATCCATTTCTCACATAAATTACCAAAATGCCCTTAACATGGTGACTTTGTCTTCCTCTCATCCTTTGTGCAACTTTTTACTCTTTTGACACTAGGGCAAGGTCCATAATAGTCTAGAAATACTCGAGTTCATGAAAACATAAAAATTTAGACCTAAAATGTAAAATGACCATTTTGCCCCTACCATGGAAGTTATCATTATTTTTATCTTTTTCATTTATTTTACCATCATAAACATCATTCATTCATTCTGTAGGCCTATTTAGATCTTAATAGCATAAAAAAAACCCACTCGTAGGAGCTCACCAAGAGAAATTACGAAATTACCCCTAATCTGCATTATCGCATCTACTTCTAGTTATGTGTCTATGGAGATCGAGATTTCACAGGTTCACTTCTAAATTACCCTTTTTAACTCGGTATAACCTCAATTGGCATCCGTAAACTTTATTAGCTACCGTATCAAAATATGAGGTACTACAGGATCAACTATAGAGGGCATATAGTCGATCCTAGACCGGAATGCATGATTTTTCCTATTTTTTACTTCACAGGATCGACCCTCTATGCACTAGGATCGACTTCTTCAGTCCAGATTCATAAAAATTATTCCTTTTGAAGTCTAAACTCACTTTAAATCTCTTCCACAACCTCAAACCATTGATATAACATAAAATCCACACATATAAATATCCAAATATATTATCAAAATTCACAATGTCACTTAGATTTCAAACCATATAGTTCACCATATTCAACTTCTAAGATTTGTGATCTAAGTACCATAATTATCATTCTCATCTCAACTCATCAAGAATACTTGATATATAAGTTTGTACTCATCACCAAAATTCAAATCCTTGTTATGCTCTATGTCTCATAATGTGCAAATCAAAACTTAGCATAACTTGCTTTAGGCATCATATTTATCAAGGTGTCAAACAATGCACAATACCATTCATGTGCCAAACATATGCACAACATTATTTTGAGCCTTCACATACTCATATATCATATTCCAAATTCATTGCTTTATGGTTATAAACATACCCTTAAGCTCTTAAAATATACACCAAAGTTTGAATTTAACTAATCAATTGGCTTTGTTCACCTTACATAGTTCATACCAAAAATCAGGGGTGTTACATAAGCATACTAGTTATATATATGGACTTTGAACATTTCATGATGCATGCATGCGTGATGATAATATATAAAACCCTTTAAATTATATTATTAGTTCAATGGTCATTCAACTTTTTGTATTAAATTAACGACTGTGGGCTATGAGAATGTACTAGCAGGCAAATTGGGACCCTCCTATTCAACTATGTTACCCAATATCTTCATACTTAACATGGTTAAAGAGCGCCTTCATTTGGCCCACAAAGTTTACTAACAGAGCTACTGTAGGCAGGTTAATAGTATATTCATGTTGAGTGTAATAACCATTGTTTCATTCTTCTAAGCTCCTTACTTAATGAGCCTCCATGGGAGGTCTTACCTTATATGTTAGGAACTTGAGAATATGGAGCCTTGGAAAGCAAGTATATTCTTATGGTCAATTTCACTTATTTTATTTGTAGTAAAAGTACATTTTGATAATAAGACGAAGAGTTTGTTTTAAGTAAGTATTCACTAACTAGTTATAAAAGTGCCAAAATTCTAATGAGGAATTAAGATACATTTGTAGGAAGAGCCATACATAGGAGACATGTATTTTAATAGAATCTAAAATTCTTCACAGTTGAATAGTAAAGCTGGTCACTTTATTATGTTAAGACTGTAGTATCTAAATTATTTTCAACAAAAAGAATGTGATTCACTTCAAGGGAATGATGAGTTTTAAATAATTAGAGTAGTTAACTTCGAGTAATTACACTATCAAGTGTATGGGAATCACATGAGAATTGAGTTTAAGTTAGGCAGTTCTTTAAATCTTAATTTCACACCTATGTGTTTGCTTATGGTAGAACCGAAATCTTGATGGATAGTGGACTCATGTTTGATCTCCTTATAATCTTTGATATACCATGGGCATAATCATCTAAATGCGGTGATCTATACTCCATATGTTGGGATTATAATTGAGTTGAGCATCTGAGAACATATATCTAAATATTGAGGTGAGCATCCGAGAACATATATCCAAATATTGGAGTTCATAATATTAACATCACTTCTGATGATTTTAGGAAGATTGGTGATTAGTCTAGGCTTAGTAGATTGATGAATTAGCTACTCATCACTTCTTCATACTCAAAAGATTAGATCTCGAGTATTGGATCACAAATTGGATGAAATTTGAGACTAGGGGACAAAATTGACATAAAGGTTAAAATAGTAAATTCACATTTTGTCATTGGATAGCTATGAGGGTTCACAATATAAAGTTTGCACTAGGACAAACCAATATTAAATTTTACATATTGCATATTTTTGTAATTGTAGATAATTTAAAACAACATAATTCGTACTAAACAAGTTGAAACACCAAAGTCGAGGCAAATACCCAATCCAAAGATCAAAGTCAAGACGAATACCAAATCCAAATGCTAAAATTGAAACAAATAGCAAACTTAAAGACCAAGGTCGAAACAATATCCAAATCCAAAGACTAAAGTCTTAACAAATACCAAATCCAATGTTCAAAGTTGGAATTATATCAATTTCAAAGTCTAAAATCGAAACAAATATTCAATCCCAATTCCATAGTTTTAAATATCATTTCAAATAGATTGTGGAGCGCTAGATAACATGAACAATCAAATCAAAGTGTGCCCTAGCACCAAAGTGGTTGGATACATGATAGTCATCGATCTTATATCAAAGAAGGTAGGATCGTATGAACTACCAAATGAAACCAAATCAAAAGGGTAGGACTTCGTTAATTACCCAATCAAAGCTAAGCATTGTGCACAAAGGCTAGTGGCTATTGTCAATAGCTATAGGTCCATAACTCAAGTAGGCTCTAATAAAACATTTTGCTTTATATTTCCAAATATTCAAATGTTCGTTTCCAAATGAAAAGGTGAATCCATTCACCATCCAAGATAAAAGGGTTCAAAACAAAATGAGGTCAAAGTGCCCAAAGTCCATTTCCAAACAAAGGATGAATTCAACGATCACCACAATAGAAGTTAGAAGCAAAGGCTAAATTAAAGTCAATAATCTCAAAGTCAAGTTGACCCAATACTAGGGTCCATTCAAAACTAATCATTTTTCATTCCAAATTTTCAAATCATCAATCATCTAATTAACCATAGATAAGTGTCAATTTTGACGCATCAAACATTTGAAAGGCTTATTCCCTATGCTTAAAACTAAATACATAATAACATATTTACACAGTATGTTGAGATTTCATAAACAAGCTTGAAACCATTGTTCAAATCATAAAGTTCATCAAAATGCATTTTAATGAGAGGTTGTAGAATAGACATGCTCAATTATATCAAAATAATTAAAATGTCGTATCTTCCCACCTTTTGAAGCGTGCCTTTTCCTCTTAGCACTTTTCTTCGAAAGCTCAACTTCTTCAACCAAACTCTAACTACTCTAATAGCACTTAAAAATGATGTTTAATCTTCAATAATCTAAAAAACTCATAATAATTTCGTAATACATTGAATACCCGTTTCTAACTTTACTTAATCTTCACTTTTTTCCAATAACTTCTATTAATCTTTCTTCCAAACCTCATACTCATTAAGTGTTAGGAATTTTGAGAATATGGTGCCTTGGAAAGCAAGTATATTCTCATGCTTAAATTCATTAAATTTATTTGTAATGAAAGTACATTTTGATAATAAGACGAAGTGTTTGTTTTAGTAAGCATTCATTATCTAGTTATTAAGGTACCAAGATTCTATTGAGATATTAAAATACATTTGTATGAAAAGTCATACATAGGA
>NC_030855.1:12523868-12529165 GCF_000208745.1 Theobroma cacao
ATATATATATATATATTATTTTGGTATTAATTAATGAGATTAATTGATTGGACAAAATAAAATTATTTTCTCAAATTGGGTTAAAATTAAAATTAACATTGAGGATTTTTAAATAGTCATAAAATTCAAAAGAGTGTCAAATGGATGTGATCCTAACAAGCAGCGGAAGCAAGCAAGATTGAAGAGAATTACAAGTTGTAAGTTTATTTTATTTTTTCTAGGATGGACATTAATGTGGCTTATTATATATATATATATATAAATATTTATATGTATTTATATGGATGATATTAGATATTATTTGTATGCTTGAAAACATGTCATCTAGAATTAAGGTGCCAACATTTCTTAAGGAATGCCATGCATACATTATGTATTTTAGTTTAAAAGGAGTTTTATACTATGAGATACATAATGAATATAGGAAAAATCACATTCTACAATGATACTTAGCAAAAGATTTTAACATAATATTCAAATAATATTTACATTCACTAAGAGCAAAAAATAATAAGATAGGTATTTTTCATCATTGGATAAGTGAAACAAAGAAATTGGTGCAACCAACTAGAGCTAACGTTTTCCAAAAACATGCAAAAATGTAAAAGCTAACAAACTAACTACACTTGAAACTTAAGCATCTAATGCAAAAAGTACAAAAGCAAAGTTTGAAACTTAAACTTTCCCCCCTAATGTTACTAAAAGTAAAAAAGAGAATGCTCCCCTAATTTACTTCTCCTCATCCTCCTCCTCATGATCAATGTGGGTGTCCACTGACATTAATAGAAAGCTGGACATGCCTATCCTTATATGGAGCGCACAAGCCTAAAACATTTGCTCCATTGCCTTAGGGCACTCCACCTGATGTGCCATTCGATGTTCAAGACACTACATCCTCTGTGGTAGTGTGAGATTTGTTGAGCGCGACAAAGGTCGAGGTGTAGAGAATGAACTCCCACAAGCAATGGAGTCTTCATGAGCAAACCAATGTATGATGCCAAGATTTAAAGGAACTCTCGGGTGTAATAGCTCCTCATTGTTAGTCCATTGAACTCTTGTTTATTTGCATAGTGCAGTGATGAGTGACGAGTACCAAAGTCCATCCCTAACTGAATGAGCAGTGTGAACAATGTTACTAAAAATCAACTGGCCAATATTAATGGATTTACCTAAAATGATGCATACAACAACACCATTCTATCCTTGCTAACGTCACTAAGATGCTTGAGAGGAAGCATTTTGACTGCAAGAAAATGATACCAAACTTCATAGACAACATTCATCGCACTAGCCTTAAATGAAACTTTCCCTTAGACATCTTCTATTCGGTGCCAAGGTTGTGAAGCAAATTTATGACTTCATCCAAGTCCACATTTCGATCCACATATTGGCTGCACTCATTCTACTCAATCTCAGGTGTGTTGTAGATTTGATTGATAGTGTGGCTGTCAAAAGGTACTCGACGCCCTCTATAGAAAAACAACTCCATTTTCGTGATCAAAGGTGTTAGCATAGAACTCCTGCACTACCGACATCATTGCTCGCCTTTTGTTGTGCACAAAACTTCTCCCACTTTCTCTTTTCAATGATATTCAATATATGTCTATAATGTATAAAGGGTATAATGATGCCTTTTTCCCGATATCACAAACATTTGTAACAAAGATTGAGTATGGCGTGTAAAGGCCTCAACTGACACAAACTTAGTCCTATCAAAGCCATTGCTACTACTACCCCTAGCTCTCTTAGGTGCCATGATATTATCTTCATAATTTAATCACAATGAAAATTCAACTCTCAACCATGAGTACGTATGAATTTTTAACACAAAAATATATATGAATGAAGCCATTACCATACTTGCACGAATTTTCATCAAATGAGCCTTTTTTATAAAATTTCTTACAAAATTTATAAGAGGAATCAACAATAAATACTCTTAAAGTAATTTTAAAAAAATAACATGAAATTAAACTAAATTGATTTAAATTAACTACTCAACATGTAATCAAACTTAAACTAGAAAACACCTAAAATGCTAAAATTTGAACCTAAAATCTCAAAGATCTATCTACTTAAGCCCCAAAAATGTGTGAAAATAACTCTCTATAATAGAGTTATCACACCATCAAGCTTAAGATTTTACTAGTCCTTCAGTAAAACATAAAATAAAATGCAACAACTTAACAAAGAAAACACTTAACGAGAAATCAATTGCACCAATTCAATAATCACCTACAATATCCTCAAATGTTAGTCCAAATTTTCAACTCTAAGCAACACACAAATATTATTCAAGTTCATGTTTTAATTCAAATGCAAGCTTATCGTTAAGTGGATTTCTGTGCGTGTGTGCGTAATCTTTTCACCTAGAACATTGTACAATCTGGATAAGTTTATATTCATGCAAAGTTCAAATTAGTAATTAAATTTCATAAGTTTGCTTTTCATCTCTCTCTCCACTAATGTAGACTAACACTAGGTTAAAGATCAATAGGACTTTAATTAGCTTGTAATGTATGGCTAGGGTTAAGGATGGATATGGGATGCTATATAGCTCAAATCACCCTAAGCATATAGTCAATTTAGGACCTATTCAAAGCTTTATTTTCCTTCACCTAGTATACTCTTTTTTCATCAAAATTTTTCTTGTGTTCAACACTTCATTCTTTTTCTTCTTATTTCTTTCCCCTTTTTTTCTCATTTTCACACCCTCAAACTTATTTCTTTTAATGGGTAGTGAGATGAATACAATTATATTTTGAACTTTTCTTCATTTTTCATCTTTACTACATTTTTCACTATTTAGCTTATAACATTCCTAAATTGACTTATGCACTTAGGAATGAGGGATGCAATAATTGTTGAAAATATCTATATAAGGGTATAGGTTAAAAATTAAGTGTTTAGACAAAGAAAAGTTGTCATTAGGCTCAAAGGGGAAAACTAATGATAATTTATGTAAAAGAAAGCTACAAAATGCTCAATCGGTCCAAAAATGGCCTAAATCATCTCCTTAACTAAGAATAGCCTAGAATTTCGCCTTGAGAGAATCAAACAAATTCTAGAACTTAATATTTAATTCAAAAATTCACATTCACATAAACCTTCTCTAAATACATACAATGAATCTAAGCAAAAGATATAATGCTCAAAATGTAGAAATTTCATCCTAACAGTAAAGCTTAGCATAAGAATTTCCATAATACTTAAACAATATTTACATGTTTCAAAGAGTCAAGATAAAAATATAACTAGGTTCTCATCATTGGACGGGTAAATTAAAAGAAGTTGGTGCAATTAAATCTAGCTCAAGTTTTTACAACATGCATAAAATAAAAAAAATAAAAAAAATTAATGATAATAACTAACGTAAAATATCATGAAAACTAATAACAATAAAACCCTCCCCCAAACTTAACTTGCACATTGAAAAGCTAAAAAGAAAAAAAAAATCCCCTATCAATGGTGACAGTGCATTGAAGGCTCTAATTTTCTTTCACCTTTTTTTCATGCTTTTTTTTTATGCTAGAAATTCCCACAGGGCCTAGCTACCCTGTAATCATTTTATTAATAATTATAAAAAAATAAATACAGTAGGGAAGGGGACCGATACCTTACCTCTAAAATTACATGAGTCAAGAAAGATAGAATTCCTAATACAGGGATTACCATTTTTGCTATGATTTCTGTTGCAAATGATAAGTAATTTGCTTGTGTACAAGGTTCAACTAAAATTTTATAAAAAGTAATACTGCAAGATAAAGAAAAAATTTAAAAGAGGAGTACTACTCCTTTACATTTATTTAAATCTAACATAAGGTAAGTTACTTTGATCAAGTCTTAGAACTCTGCGTAATTTGCCTTAAGCCACTATTAAAACTTCCAAATTTTGATGACCATGACCAATATTGGCTAACAAATCAACTGCTTAATTACCTTCCTTATAAATATGAGACATGCGAAAGGAAAATTGTGATAAGAGCTGTTAGATAGATAACAGTAAATACCTGATGTCATGTGATCCTCTTATATCTCCCTGAAATAGACGGATAACAGCCATAGCATCCATTTCAATCTAAAGTCTCGTAACATTATATTCTCGACATAGGCACCGTCCTTTGTGTAGGGCTAATAATTCAACTTGTAAGGAATTTTTAGCTCCAAAATGTTTAGAGAATCCAAATAACATTGCTCCAGTATGATTACCTAAAACCCCACCACTTGCAGCATTTTGCAAATTTTTGAAGGTTCCATCAACATTTAGCTTAAACTCACCTATTGGTGGTTTTTGCCAAGAGAAAATTTTTGGAGGTGATGATGATGTCTCCTGAAATTCTAGCCCCCATGCTTGAGCTATCTGGACATCTCCCCACCATTGGCATTTTTGTAATTGCTTCCTAATGAATAATTGGTGTATAAGCTTCAATATTCTCCACACAACTCTAATAGAGTATATACCGAGGTTCCTATGCTTAGCATCATAACGTTCCACCCACAAGAGCCATAGTATGAATAAAGGTATTAAAGTGCGAATGTGGCCATGTTTTACATAATCACCAGAATAAACCCATGTAGATATAATCTGAATAATAGAATGAGGATTAATAACATAGACTTGGAAGAATTTTGTAAAATAATTCCAAACCTGTTTAGCTACTGGATTATCCCACATGACATGAATGAGTGATTCTTCTAAGTTACAACATCTGCATCGAGAGGCTAGTTAGAATCCTTTCATCTTCATTTTCAACTCCACAGGTATCCTGTGAGACCCTGTTAAGCTCGATTAAAAGACGGTATTGTATCGAGTGGTACAACTAAGTTAAATCGAGCCTTGAACTAGTTCAAATAGAAATTCTAAGAGGAGTTTGAAAATTTTAAAACTAACAGAATGGCTTAGAATAGTGATTTGGAGTTCAAGGTCCAGTTTGGAGTCCATCAGAAAATTGACCAATTAGGGACAAAACGGTCATTTTACCATTTGATGATAAAATGGAGATTTTTAGCCAAGATTTGATCACATTTGACCAAGAATAATTATATGAAGTATAATATTGATTATTGGAGTATAAAATGATGTTTAGCAATGAAAATTTGTGATTCCCGATATTTTTGGAGCACAAGGGCAAAATGGCAATTTTGCCACTAGAGGACTAAACGAGAATTTTTATAAAACATTTTTTTTGCCCCATTTGGTTAATATTGATCAATATTAGTGTTATTTTAGGTTGAAAAGTAGAAATAATGAGATTCCGGTACATTTCAGAGTATAGGGGCAAAATCGTAATTTTTCC
>NC_030855.1:12530695-12574974 GCF_000208745.1 Theobroma cacao
TATATATATATATACATATGTAAATATGTGTGATATAGCAAATTGATGGACAATGATTTATGGTTGTAATGTACATGAAAGTTGACACATTGTACTTTGAGAATTTTCATGAATTTTAGGTTGATTTTATTAGTTTAGTAGGATGGCTTTTTGTTGAGTGAGAAAAAAATGTTTCTCTTGTTGCTCTGTTTTCACTGCAGCGAAATTCATGCTCGCTGTAGCGAGAAACTCTCGGGTTTGGAGGGGTTTGAAATAGGAATGAACTAAATTGTATTGTTTTGAAACAAGTGCATCATGATTTTAAATTCTCCCTAATTGTTGCTTGTTCCCTTCCTTGTTCACTCACTGAGTATTGTACTCACATTTTATAAAAATTCATGTTTTCAGATCAGGTGACTGTTGGACCCTAGATCAAGGAGTCCTCGTAGTTCATCTCTTGGGTATGTGTCTGGCATTCGATAGCAATCCCTTTTATTGTAAATGTCTCCGCTGGAAGTCATGGGTCCTTTTGTATTATGAATACAATCTAACAATGTGAATATGTGTATGCAATGTAAATTGCTAAATACATGACTGGTATAGTGCATGTATATTATTATCTATAATGCCATTGTGTTTTGGCTATGTTCACACTCGAAAAAAAATGTGTGTGCGTGCATGATATGATAAATTTGTTAAGAAAAGGTAAATGGATAGGCTTGCTTAGGCTTAGTGAGCTATGCTCATTGAGCTCATGCGCCGGTCATGGCCTGGGAAATTGGGTCGTGACATATCCAATCATGTACTAATCTCCATAACTAAAAAGAAATAGTTAGCGGGATACTCTTATGCCATAGATAACTAAAGATGGGATTAACCTCCCTTCGTTGTCGGATTAATTGCCAGTTACTTTTTGTTGAGAAATTTCCATCCAAATTAAGAGCCTAGTATGCCATATCCTCACAAGACGTATCAATAGGAATTGTCAAAATATCAACCACAAGCTCCTAAGATAATACAGCTTTTAATTTATCAACGTCTCAAGTACCATTTGAAATAAAACCACGAACTTGTGACATTGAAGATATAAATGAAGCATTAGAATTTATCAATGGTTCCTTACCCATCCAACAATCATGCCAAAAGAACACCTTAACTTGTCTAATCTGCCATCTCATATGCTACTCTGTGACTGCACAACAAGCAACCATATGTTTCCAAGTTTGAGAATCACGAACTTTTGGATAAACGTACCTTGGAATCCGACCAACACAATATTTAGCCTTCATAAATTGAGTCCACAAGCTGTTACATGTTTGAAATCTCCACCATAATTTCATACTGAAAGCTTCAAAAACATCATCTAAGCCTCGGATATCAAGGCCACCTTTTGAGGATGGTAGTGCAATTTTTGACCATGAAGCCCAATGAATTTTCTTTGAACCCGCTGCACCTCCCCATAAAAATCTATTAAATAGTCTGTTAATACGTTCAATGACACATATAGAAGGCTTTACAACTTGGAGCAAGTAAATGGGAAGAGATGCTAATACACTTCTCAAGAGTGTTACCCTACCACCTAGAGAAAGTATTTTGTTTTCCTATTTTGTGATGAGTTCTTGAATCTTTTCTATAATGTCATCGAATAAGAGTACCTTTTTTGAACCTTTGTAGAGGGGGGATCCTAAATATGTGATAGGCAAATATCGGTGAGTGAAACTAGTAATATGAGAGATTATCTTCCTCTGGGAGTTTGCAATATTTTTATGAGTGATAAAGCAACTTTTTTGATTATTTATTCGCTGCCCAGAAACTGCCTCATATTCCTGCAAAAATGTTTGTATTTTCTACACAACAGATTTAGAGCCATTAGTAAAAATAAGCACATCATCTGCGAATGCTAAATGGCTCATGTTGTTCAATTTTCTACTCACGCAAGTGTACGTATCGTAAAGATAATATAGAGATGAGTAGAGTATAGATCCCACAGAGAATTGAATTAATCATTACTGTTAACTACTAAAATTAACACACCTTAATTTTATCTAAACAATTAAAACTAAAAAGGAAAATTTAAATTAATAAACTAATATCGAAAACTAAAACTTAATCTAAAATCTATGCAAATTTACTTTATTAAATGTGAATGACTACTAGACCTAAGATTATAATATCCCTCAATACTTCATCTGATTATTATATCTCTCTCTTAACTCAGTTTAATGGATTAAGGTGCTAACCTAGAGTCTAAAATTATTTACAAGTCTCTGTTGAGTTTCTCATAAAAATACCTCTCCCAATTAATTTACTATATGTCTATGCAAATTAAATTGAAGAAAGATTCATTAAGTTTTTGCTCTAATACTGGCTATTTCATTAAGTTTTTGCTCTAATCCTGGCTACGCATGGCTTATAAGTGTATGCCTATCTTATATGTAAATCAAATCACTTAATCAACTTAGTGTATTCGATCATACGCTATTCTATTCAAGGTATGCCTAAATCTCTTTCGTCAAGGTTTAACCTAAGTTTCCAATTCAATCTAATTGGTGAAATTGGTTATCAGGTAATTAGAAGCATTAAGAACAGAATAAAATAAACATCCTAAATCTATCAAACATAATCAAAAGAGAGATAAATAATTCAGACTACATATTGAGTTCAATCATAATCTTAGATTAAAAATTTAGTTCCCCATCAAGTCACACATTATCATCGAATAAAATCTAAACATTAAAAGCAAAACCAAGAAAATAAGAGAGTAAAAGAAAATATAGAAAAACTTAATAATTGTATTATTGATCTCTAAATCTCCTTGAATCTTGCAAATTCTTCTTAGCTTCAATGACTCTGTGGCTTGACTCTCAGATGTCAATCTGGTGTTTCTTCATTTTCTCCTTTTAAGTCCTCTAAAAGGTTGTTTTTATAGGCTTTGAAGTTAGGCCAAGTTGGGTGAAGAAAAAAGTCAATTTTAGCTGAGATTTCCTTATCAGACTATGTAAGTCACAGCCTTGCCCAGTTAATTAACAAAATCGTAATTGCTCTAGGACTGTTGCAGTGTGTCAAATTTGACAAGATTTTTGACCCTCCTACAAGCCGAACTGGGTGAAGTGGTAAACATAAAAGTTGTAGATTTTTCTCTTATCTTTCCAATGGTCAAGAATCGCTTCATTTGGAGCTCTGTAGAGAAAGTTATGGCTAGAAAACCTAAACATGTGCTTAAAAGTCTACACCTTAAAATTGCTCTCCTTTTTCCATTTAAATTTTTCTTTCATCAAACACCTACAAAGGCATAATTAAATCAATAACAACCTATCGTATCCTCATTAGCACCAAATTAAGCATAAAATTAACCATGATTAGATTAACTCACCTAAAATAATTAAATAAAATCTACTAATTTCTATGCATTACAACAAAAACTAAGCTAAATTACTATCAAAATTAAGCCCAAATAACTTTATATCATAGAGTTATCAGCTCACTGTCAATGAACATCTTGAGGAATTATGGACAGAAGAATATTGTGTATAGAGACCATTCAAGCCTTAGGATAAATACTCTACAGCTAAAATAAATAATGAAGGCGATATAGAGTCACCTTGTCTCAACCACCGTTTCGATTTAAAGTACCCCATGTGCTGCCATTAACTAGTATTGAGAACCAACAGTTTGAGATACAAAGTTGAATTATCAATCCACTAGGAATTAAAACCAAACTGCCGCAGCATCTGGTAAAGAAAATTCCAATCAATCCGATCATATGCCTTCATTGTGTATAGTTTTAATGCCACATTTCTGCCTTTAACTTTTTGGTCCAGTTTTCCTATTAACTCTTGGGCTAACAATATGTTATCACTGATTAATCTCCCACTAACAAAGCCACTTTGATTTTCTATAATAATAAAAGCCAATAGCTTAGCAAGACGGTTTGCCATAGTCTTTGAAATTATTTTGTTCAAAACAGTGCATAGACTTATTTGCCTAAAGTCACTCCATTTTGTAGCATTGTTATGCTTGAGCAGAAACACCAAAGTTGTTGAAGTGATTCCTTTTGGGAGAGGCGCGCCTTGAAAGAACTCAATCACTGCTTCCAAGAGGTCATGCTCTACAATATCCCAACATTGTTGGTAAAAATAGGAGGAGAAGCCGTTTGGACTCACAACACTATTTTTATCAATATCAAATAATGCCACTTTCATCTCTTTGTAATGATGGTAATGCACATAAATCATTGTTATCCGTGTAAGAGATAATGGAAAGAGTAAGAGAACTTTGAAACCTAGTTAAATCACATTGCTTGACCTTCAGAAGTGAAGAGAAAAATTCAACTACAGAATTCTGCAACAACTCTAATTCCTCTATCTAGCTTCCATCAAGTTTTTGGATTTTAAAATATGGCTTATGATTTGCTTCTTTTGCACCCTCATATGAAAGAATTTGGTATTACGTTCACCCTCCACTACCCATTTAATGCTTGCTTTTTGCTGTTAGAATGCTTCCTCTATGCCAAGGTATTTATTCAGCTTTGCATAGGATTTATTCATATTAATCCGGTTCTCAATGGACTGGTCTTGCTGGAAAATTATCTTACTTTTTTCTGCTTTTTTTTTAGCCACCTTCAGGTTATGGAATATGTCACCAAAGACTGTTTTATTCCACCATTTAAGGCTTTGTTTAAGTTGGCACTGCTTCCCTCAAAACTTCTTTATTCCCGTGCCATTGATAGGGAGGTTCCAGTTTGTTTCAACAAATTTTCTATAGTTGTGATGTTGCACCTAAGCATGTAGGAACTGAAAAGAAGAAGGAGCGTTTGCATGGCACCTAGAGTAGGAGATTAACAAAGGGCAGCGATTGGAACCGTCTCTGTTCAATTGCTGGACTCTCATAAACTGGAAGCAATCTGCCCACTAGTGATTATACTCTACCCTATCTAGTCGTTGATACATATGGGAGTTGGTCCAGGTGAACAGATTGCCTTCAAAGCCTCTATCCATCAGGCCACAATCTAAAAACGTCGTAGCAAAATCCTCCATTGAACCTTCATGTGGTATTACTCCATAAAGCTTTTTCTCCCTTGTTAAGATGACATTAAAATCACCCCCTGCAAACCATGGGGCTTGTAAATCTGTAGATAAGTTACGCGAACAATCCTAAAGTGCTATTCTCTCGGACCTGGTGCACTTAGCATAGACAAAGGATGCATAAATGGGGAAATCCAACCATGGCAAAGTGACTGAAACATGTAGACATTGATGGTGGTCAAATAACATAGCACAATTAAGATCAAATAACTAAAAAAGCCATATCTTGTTAGAATTGTTAAAAATAACTTTCTTGTATCCAAATTTTCTTCTAAAGAATTCTACTTTGCTGTTATCAATCATGAGACCTAAAATGACCAGAATTTTAATTTTATGCAATAGTTTCAGTCTTTTAATTCGTCTTTGGATGACTTTACTTGAGATGCCTCTCACATTCCATACCAGGGCATTAATCATGGGAAAGTATGTGTTGGGAAGCCTGCAGAGATAGAATATTCTTGCATTCTATCTTTTTCCTCACATCCCTCGGCTTCATCTGAGTAATATTGGGCATTTAGGGTAACTAAGAAAACATTGCTAGATTTGCTTCTATGCATGGACGTGAGGTGCACTTTGATAGTTGCATGGCTCGAACCTGCATGGGAAGGAATGGAGCTAAACTCTTTATTATCACCACAGTTACCTAGTTTGTTTTCTAACAAAGGGGAGTTTTCATCACTACTTTCCACCTTGTCAAAACAATGCATCGATTGGGCAACAAAATGCTTGTTCACTTCTCTCATTTGTTCTTTGTCGAAGAACTTATCATCATCAGCTAAAGCCAACTCTACAGACCTCTCTCCAGGATGACCTTTTTTCTTTTTCTTCTGTTTCCTCATTGTAACGTTGCATGCATTATCCACTGCCCATTGGATATAATCATGGTCATTAACATTTTCCATGCTAGCAAAGGAACCGAGATCAGCTCTTGCATGCGTAGATCCCCATGAAAAAGTTACCATTATTGCCGATCCAACAACATGTTTACCATTTTGTTTTGAACCTCATTCCACAATATTCAGAAGGTCCTTACTATTTCATCTCGGGAGTTTATCCCTGCCTCATTGTAACTCCGGTTGACTATAGCAAATTGAAAACAGATCCTGATTAACATCTTGGGAGCCTTGAACCTTCTGAACACAATCCTCCACATTTGAGTTTGTAAGACCAGGTTGTGTTATCTTGTGAAGCCCATTGTCATATTCTTTTCTAGCTCTAGTGGTCTTTTTTCCTAGAAGGATAATGGGTTGTTGCCGAATATCATTTTTTGAGTTTAGATACTAATGTTCACCTTCTCTGTTCTTCTCTGTTTTGCATGATTTTGTGGTTCTCTTTCCTTTTTCGCTTTAAACACAGTAAATTGGTTAAAAATCACATCTATTTATCCCCTTGATCGTATGATATGATTTTCACACCCTATGAATGTTTCGCGTCACTTTTTCCACACTTGTTTATCATTTGCCACTTCATGCTCTGGTTCGGTCGATCCATCCTAACTGGATCTTTCTCTTTTCCTTTTTTAGACATCCTTTCTGTTTGTTTATCCCTCCCCTTTTCATCATCATGTAGTGGTAGTTTGACACCCGAGGGCTTCACTCTCTCCGATGCTTGTTTTTTTGATTTATTACCCAACAAAATACACGTCGAAATGCTGTGTCCCACATGACGGCGTGGGTACAATACTCTGACGGCCTAGCAAATTCAACTTTTTGCATGAATCCTTTTGTGACATCTTCGGTTTTCCTGTCACGAGTTACAATCCATACCTGATCGACTAGAGGCTTTGGACAGTTGTATTCAACGTAGATTCGCATCATGCTGGGTTTCGTTCCATTTGCTATGGCTTTATCCACCATCAAAAGTCGTCCCATTATTTTGGCAATCACAAAGAGTGCTGATTTCTCATAGAGATGAGCTCGGAGGTTTGAGAATGAGATCCACACAAGCACAAAAGATGATTCCTTCTTCGATTGAAAATCTGGAGTCCATTCGAACACTAGCATTTTTTGGTTTGATATAAACCAAACCCGTTTCAACCAATCCTATTTAGATCATGCTCATTAGAGAGTCGTATCAAAATGTGCTTGTAGTCAAGCCACCATATCTCATAAGCCCCAACAAGCCCGATGCCTTTGAAGGCAAATCGAATCTCTTGTAACTTTGGCATCCACAAAAACTTCCCTACGATGGAATACGTAAAGGGTTGTGCAAGGGTAACTATTTCATCATCAAAGAAGGAGATAGCCGATCGATCTTTGTACCAAAATGGTTCTCGATTTGTTGGGATTATAGATGGCTTGTCTCTAACTGCCACACTAAAAAAAGATTTCTTTTGTGCATGGGGGGACAAGGGAGGTTGGTTTTGAGGGTCCGAGTTTTTCAAGCCGCCATTGTTTACTGGTAACTGTAAATCTTTGGCTTCTGTGGGGTTGTGGGTGGTCCCTCACAGCATAGGCATGGACGAAACGGTATGGTAAGGGTTTGGAGGCTTACCAGCCGTCATTCTATGAGGTTAAGGGAGTGGGGGAAAATGTTGAAAGTTGAGAGCGTTTTCTAGTTTTTTTTTAAAGTATATATGTTTCCACCTTATCTTCATGCTTTCTAAACCTACAGACTCAACAAACAAGCTAGGGACAGAGGCTATTACTATGTATTTAAATAGAAAAACAAAAACTAACTAACATAACAAGTAAAACTAAAAAGATATAGCTTGGGTTACCTCATAAGAAACACTTCTTCATAGTCACTAGCTCGACTATGATACCCCTTTTTTGTTGTCTACTAAAGTACTTAAGGATCTTTGGTAATCCAATTCACCTCCCAAGTAATGTTAGAGACATTGCCCGTTCACTCCGAATGTTCCAGTAGCTTCACTTCAAATATCTATTGTACCACAAGGATAAATCGTAACCACCTTGTAAGGACCTAACCACTTTGATTTTTGTTTCCATGGAAGGAGTTTGACTGATTTGGTCAGTAACACTTGTGGTCCCACCTTAAAATCAAGATTAACTGAAGGTGGTGGATCATGCTCATCATAACATTGTTTAGTTTTGGGCTGTGGTGAAGGTGGCTCTAATTTAAGAATTGATGTTAGCTTACTTGTAAGGTGTGGAGTAAGATTACATTTACCTTTATTAGCTGAGTCCACTCTATAGCATTGAGTTGTGAATGAAAGGTATTTAGGTGCATTGAAAATCATAAATTCAACTATCTTTTTCCCAACTCTGAAAGTTATTCTACCTTCCCATTACATCGATTAGCGCACCTGCAGTGCTAAGAATCGATGTTGCAATATGATTGGAATCTTTTGATCTTCTTCCATCTCAAGTATAACGAAATCCACTAGAATGTACAATTTCCCAACCTTAAGCAAGACATCTTTTATAATCCAAAGGGGTCCCTTATCGTTCTATCAACTAGTTGCAAGGTGATTGTAGTAGGTTGAATCTCCTACAGTTCAATTCTCCTAGCAACATACAAAGGCATAATTAAAACACCAGCACCCAAGTCACGCAAAGCTTTTAAAAAATTAAAATTACCAATTGAGTAGGGATAGAAAAACTCCATGGGTTCTTAAGCTTTAGTGGAAGCTTGTTCTGGATTATCGCGCTACATTCCTTAGTGAGTATAATTGTCTTAAAATCCTCCAATTTCCTCTTTTTTGTCAACATGCCCTTCAGAAACTTCACATATGATGGCATTTGCTCTAAAGCTTCTGCAAAAGGAATGTTGATGTGAAGCTTTTTGAATACCTCAAGAAACTTTTCAAAGTGCGTATCAAGCTTTTGTTTGTGAAGGTGTTGAGGAAAGGGTGGTGGTGGTAAAGTTGTCTTTACTTCCTTCTCTTGAATTTGTTGGTCAGTTGTCTTAATCATTGTTTCATTCTCAGTAGGCTTATCTTGAAAAGTAGCTTGCCTAAGACTATTGTCAACCTCTTTTTCGCTTCTCAAGGTGATTGCCATAACTTGTTCCTTACCCTTTCTCTTTGGATTCACCTTTGTATCCTCAAGGTGATTGCCATAACTTGTTCCTTGTGGTCGGTTATTTAAGAAATTGTCAAGTTAACCAACCCGAGTCTCAAGGTTTTAAATTGATGCTGCTTGACTATGAATGAGAGTTATTTTGACTTTGTATGATGCTATCATTCTGTGTCATGTACTGCCTTAGCAAATCTTCTATAGTTGGCTTCTTTTCTAAAAGAGGGGCTCTAGCTTGTTATTGGAATCCTAAAGGTGCATTTGTCCTTGAAGTTGATGATTACACTTGATTATTAGCCCAAGAGAAATTGGGATGATTCCTCCACCCTGGGTTGTACGTGTCGAAATAAGGGTTATTTTGCTGCCTACTCCCCACAAATTGTACTATTTTCGTTGAGTTAGGACACTGATAGCTGGCATGATTATCTCCACAATACTCACACATTACAAAAGGGCTTTGAATGGAGTTAGTACCAAAAGATTCAAGTGTTTTAGCTAAAACAGCTACTTGAGCGGATAATGCCGAAAAAGATCTACATCATGAATTTCAGCTACTCTTTTATGCATTGATCACTCCACTGGTCACTGGTAGTTGTTTATAGCCATCTCTTCCAACAAATCGTATGCCTCATCAATCGATTTAGCCATCAAAGCTCCTCTTGCTACGGCATCAATTGTGGTTTGAACATGCCCAATTAGACCATTGTAAAAAGTTTGCACCTGAAGCCACTTTGGAAGCCTATGATGAAGAAATTGCAGAAGTAATTCCTTGTATCTTTCCCAAGCCTCGTATAACGATTTAGAATCTTGATGCATGAATGAAGTAATATCATTCCTCATTTTTGCTATCTTAGCTAGAGGAAAGAACTTGGTAAGGAAGTTTTGAGCAAGATCATCCCATGTCGTTATTGAGCTAGTGGGAAGTGCATTTAGCCGTGCTTTAGCTTTATCCCTTAATGAGAAAGGGAAAAGCCTTAAACGAATTGCATCATCTATGACACCATTGTGTTTGAACGTATCACAAATTTCCAAAAAGTTTGATATATGGCCATTTGGATCATCACTTGGTAGACTCTCAAACTGGACTAAGTTTGAATCATGGTGATGATGGCCGACTTGATCTCAAAATGATTGGCTTGAATAGTCAGCCTTCGAATGCTTGATGGAATCCCTTGCACTAATAGGATAACATAATCCCTTAAGCATCGATTTTCAGCTATTACTCGCTCTTGGATTTGCTATTCACCCTATTGATCAGCCATTGTATTTATTGGAGCAAAACCTTATTAATTTTCTCGTCGAAGTTTGCAGAATGTGTTTTCAATTTCGAGATCACAAGGTATAATCTCCAAGCTTTTTGCTTTTCTCATATAACTATTGGACACACTTGTAAAACAAAGAAATACAACTTAAATTAAGACTCATTTATGGAATTTTAATATTATCAACTAATAAAGAAAACAAAATCCCTAGCAACGGCGTCAAAAACTTGTTATCGATTTTGCACATGCAAATATACGTATCAAACAAGTAATATAGTGATGAAGTAGAGTATCGTTCCCATGGAGATTTATTCCTAAATCTTTACTAAGCACTAAAATTTATGACAAATTAATCTTATTTAAGAAACTAAAACTTTTAGAAAATTAATGAAAATAAAATTAAAACAAGCATTAAATTAACTAACAGAAATTAAAATTACTTGGAAAAGCCAATAGACAAAACCTAAGATTATGGGTTCATTCAACATTGCATCTGATATCAGCTTCTTTTATTATTTACATTCATGGGTGGTTCTACTAACCTAGAATCCCAAACTATGTACAAGTCTCCGTTGAGATGCTTGCAGAAATACCTAACTTAATTGGGTCACTATATGTCTGTAGGAATCAATTAAATAAAGTTCTTTAAGCTAGTGTTGTAATTTGACTATGTATGGCAATTGGCGTATGTCTACCCGAATCGCGAATCAAATTACCTAAGAACGTGAATATACACTATTCAAATCTTAGTTCAATATAAAATCTCTTTGTTGAGTCTCAATTAGATTCACAAATCAATTAATTATTGGCCAAACAATCAAAAGCATTAAAAACAAATTTAAATAAGCAAAACTATACCCATTCATAGTAAATAAAAGAGAAACGAATATTTAGATTACATGTCGAAATCCACCACAATCCTAGTAAGTTAATTTCGATCATAATAACTATTAAGAACAACATCCAAAGAAATTTAGCCATGAATCCAAGTCAAAGAAAATAAAAGAAACACAAAAGTAGAGAAGGAAACTAATTATTGAAGCTTTATTATCTCAATTCTCTTGTTTTCTTGCTTTGTTCTTGGCTCCTTTTCTCCAAAATAGTTGCTTGCTGCCTCTTCCTCTCAAAACCTCTGAAAAATGCCCTTTAAATAGTTTTCAAAAGCCCTAGTTTACAAAATCCCATCAAAAATAGATTTTTGGTAAGTTGTCGGGCACCGCGGCCTTGCCTGTTGGGCATCGCGGTGCTTTACTAATGGGTGGCACTATGGTGCTCCTCTCTTATGCTATCTTTACTGCATTGCTTCATCTTGTGAAGCACGTTTTGCCTTATTCTAGGCCAAACTAGGCCAAGTGATAAACATAAAGGTTGTATCCCTATCTCTTAGATTTCCAATGGTTCAATAATCATATCATTTGGATTTCTTAATTGAATGATATGCATAAAATACCGCATCATGTTCAATCTGTGCAGATTGCTACAGTGCTCCAAATTTGACAAGGTGTTTGACCACCATTCGATCAGAATTGGGTAAGGTGGTAAACATCAAAGTTAAAGCCCTTTCTCATAATGTTCTAATCGTTCAAGAATCACATCAATTGGTCGTCTAGAGTGAAAGATATGCTATAAATACATAAATAGGTACGAATAAAGCCATCACCATACTTGCTTGAATTTTCATCAAATGAGCCTTTTTCATGAAATTTCCTAGAAAAGCAATAACAAAAATCAGTAATAACTGCTCTTAAAGTAATTTAAAATAAAATTACATAAAATTAAATTAAAATAACTTAAATTAACTACTCAACATGTGATCAAACTTAAATTAGAAAGACACCTAAAATGCTAAAATCTGAAGCTAAAATCTTAAGAATCTAGATACTTAAGCCCCAAAATGTGTGAAAATAACTCTTTATAATAGAGTTATCAAGTCTCCCATTTATGATTTGTGCTAAGGTATACAAAATAAAAACAAGATTCCCACATTCAACTCTTGTTGGTCCCTAGGTTTGTGCTAGAGGGGGGGTGAATAGCACTTTCTAAATGTCACTAATCTTGACTTGTAATTTCGAGCTTGTTAAAGGTAGATGATAAAGATTTGAGAACTAGATAGAAGGATGATTTAAAAGAGAATGAAAAGAAGAAATAAAATAGAGTAGACAATGCACCAAGATTTATAGTGGTTTGGTCTTTTTGACCTACATCCACTATCTTTATCTTCCAATCAAGGATTTTCAAATTAATTCACTAGAATCGGTGGAATTTCCAAGCTTCCACCAAGCTTTTACAATGGCTTTTCATAGGCTCAGCCACAAACTTTAACAATAGTTTTTCCCAAGATCAACCAAAACCCAAAACTAACTTTTTTAATGCTAAGTTAGAACTTATAATAACAACCAAGCTAACCCAAGCTTGATTAATGCCCTTAGAGTGCCTTGCACTTTAAGTAATCAAGGAATATAGACAGTAAAAAGTACCTATGATCACTAACTTGATCTGAATGGTGCAAGATAAAGTGCTAAACTTTATTACAAAGATTGAAGTGAAACACAAGAAGAATTGAGAGAGTTTTTGCTATTATTGGGCTATTTTTGGTTCTTGGAAGCATCTCATAATCTTCTCAACTATTGGAGATGTCTTTTATACTTGAAAAATCAATCCTGATGGATCTTGATAGCTTCAGACTATTGGAAACAATTTAGAATCCTTTCTAGCTGTTAGTTTGTCTTCAAACATTCAAATTCAAATTCTCTAACAGTGAGCTTTTAGTTGTCTTTTTGATCTCACAATCTGCTTTATTCTTTTAATCGGTTAAGTAAGACTTTAACCAATTAAGAGCTTACTGTTTTTGGAGCAGCCAACTTCACTTTTAAATTTTAGGTGACTAACTCCCTTGGTTATCTGACTAAGGGACTTCTATTTGTAGCTCAATTGTAACTCCTTATTTTGATGAGTTTTGAAGTTTTCTTTCAAGTAATTAATTTATCATTGACATAAATTTTTATCTTGCACACTCAAGTAGTATAGTTAGACATTAATAAATGGAAATGTTTTGTTATCATCACAAGCTTATGGAGCCAACAATCTCTCTCTTTTTTGATGATGCCAAAACATCCCTTGATTAATAGCACAGTATCAATTCGTTCCTTTTGTACTGCGCATGATGAGGAATCGCTCCCCCTGAGTGTGTGCTCCCCTTTAATGTATGCATTATATTTTCAAGTTATTTTGTTTTCCAACTCAGCAGGCCAGCTAATTTCTATCTATTTCTCAATGCAGATAGTAAGCATTAATTCAGTACTTATGAGACATTTAGTAAAACATATTCATGAGTTAACATACAAACTTGCATAGCTATTAGTAATAAGTGACAAGATATCATCAACATTGTAACCAAATGTCATCAACAGACCATATCCATTCTCAACCAAATTGCATCAACAAGCCAACAAAAATAACAAAATAACATAACGAAAGGTTATCAATATCCAAGTAGCATCCATCAGTAGTTAATACTAACAGAATGTCATCAATATCCAAGTACTAACCATCAATAGTTAATACTAACAAAATGTCATCAATATCAAAGTACCAAACATCAACAGTTAATACTAACAGAATTTCATAAACAATTAAGCATCACCAAAATCAGATTCCTAAACCACTATATTATTACTTATACTTTCTCCCCTTTTTTGTCATCAACAAAATATGGGTGTTCTTATGAAAGGTTTGATTCAAGAAGAGTCAGAGGGGGTGGATTCATCAGTGTTGAAATGAACATTGATGGGTTTGAGAGATGACAAGGGTGATGATTTTTGAGGTGAGAAATCAGGGGAAGAAGTGTTTGACATTTGAAAAGGGTTCTGGTTGAATGATTTAACTGAGGATTTAGCTTTGTCAATTAACCTGGAAGACATTCTTCTTTTGAGGAACTTGGTTTTTGTTGATATTGTCTTATTTCCTTTTCTAGTAAGTTTGACTATAGCTTGTGCAGATGCAGTTGCTTTCCCTTTCACTTTGTTAGCAGGTGCACTTCTACCTATAGTGTGAACTGAGTCAAGTGAAGTCCTTACAAGTGCCGGTGTCTGTGTTTTGCTTTTTGCTATTTCTTTTTCAGCTTATTTTTCCCTTACCATTTGATGAAACACATCCATGATTAAGACTTCCTTAGAATTTGTTGGAGATTGCTTAGTTTTCTTTGCTTTATCATGTTGTTGAAGATTAAAATTGTCAATGATGTCATCAAGAAAACCAATTACTTCTGTATCATCATTGCATTTTTGTTCTATTTCAGGTTCAAGAGTAAGTGTTTCTTTGATGTGGCAGGTTCAATTTCACCACCTTCAGTCTGAGGTGCAAGATTCTCAGCATTTGTTTTTCTGGTATAAGACTTTGGGCTGCTGAAGTACCTTCAGATGCAGAACCAGATGGAGTTCTTCCTTTTTTTGCACAATATCGACCAAGCTTTGTAGTTGATCTTCAATTTTCAGAATCCTGTCGGATTGAATAGTTGGCTTGCCATTATTCTCATCAATAAATTTAAAATCATTTCATTGGAAATTTGAAAAGAAGCTGTCTTGGTCTAAGCAAAGAAAGAATTCTCATTTATTGGGGTGTCTTTGGGAGTTTTAATAAAATTTTCTCCTTCAAGTTTATATCACATTTTTGGTAAACTTCCCAAATAAATGGCTTGGTCTCTACTTTTGACCTGATCCATTTGATATCTTGTACTCCAAATTCCCTTTTTCCTTACCAAGGAGGTAATGAGGTTCCCATAAGCTAGATTAATTTTATCTACACAGCAAGTTCCCTTCATTATCTCAATCATAAACCTTCCAAGTTTTAGAGGAGTTGCATTGAATGCATGTTCGATCAGCCACATGTCTTGAAGGCTTATATAGCTAAACTATCTCTTTGTCCATGAATTGTTGATGCAATAAAATGGTGTAAGATCCTAGTTCGAGAACTCTTGATGAAGCTTGCATAACTCCTGGAGGAGTACCATGGTGTAAGATCCTAGTTCGAGGACTCTTGATGAAGCTTGCATATCTCTTGGAGGAATACCTTTCCTTTTTCCCAATAATGATTTCCCATAGAGATAAGGGATCATATTCATTTGGAATCTCATATTCTCCCACATGACATTCAATTTTCAGCAAGTTACCCAAATCAATAGTAGTAAGCACAATTTCCTTTCTATTCAGAAACACATTAAAGACCATCCTTAACAAAATCCTCTGGACCATCAAGCTCTATTTTATCTAGTACAATGCTAGAATAAAATTCTTTGACAATACTAGCACTATAAGATCTATTCCTAAAAACACTTAATTTCTTTAATTTGAGTTCCTTAAAATATTTTGATAAACCTCTTTTGATGTTAGGAACTTCATCAAAATTGCCCCAATCAATGAATTTTCCACAAGATATAGGTGCATTTTCTATTTTCTTAAATCTTTCCTTATGAATTTTATTCCTAAATTTTGAGGATGCAAAGTTATGGTTTTTGTTAGGGTTTCCTTTTTCAGCCTCTTTCTTTAATCCCGATGCCTTTTTTTTCTGTTTCTTTCCTGCTTTTTCAACCAGTGGTACTTGGTCGTTCTTTTTCCCTTTCTTTCGAGCCTTAGGGGATGGGTTGTCCTCCATAGGACATTTTTATTTCTTTCATAATCGTTGCTTGGTAGTGAAGATTTGGCCATTGTTCTCAGTGGTTTCTGACTTAGGGTTTGAAAAGATGTTTGAAGAGTTTGAGATAAAGAGTTTCGGTTTTGAAAGGGTGGTTCAAAAAGAGAGAATATGAAGGGGAGGTGAAAAGTTAAGAGAAGTTATTAATCTCCCTCTTTAAATAAGGTCTGACATCTCCTTTTCAAAATTTGAAATTTTATCCCTCATTTTTTTCTTTTTAAGTCTTCAGCAGTTAGATAGTTTTCTTTTCCTCTGTTTTCCTTTCTTTTTCCTTTTTTTTTAAATTATTTTAGTTTCTTAACTGATTAAGTCTTAAATTTAATCAATTAAGTCAAGCACTTTGAATATATAGATCAACATAGAAAGTTTTTAATCAGTTAGATGATTCTTTTAACCAACTAAGTCTCCACTAACTTGTTTACTTTATTCAATTATGTAACTAGTAACTTAATTAGTATATGTCTTTAGTTCAAGAAATATTTCTAGCAAATTACTTAAGTTGTATAAGGTGAACTGAAAAGATTAACCTAAAGCTCATTGACATTAAGCATCCCTAGATTTCTTCTAATTTTGCGAAATCGTTCTTTACTTAAGGGTTTTGTGAGGATATTAGACAATTAATGCACAATATCAACCAATTCAATCTTAATATCTCCTTTAAGCACATGATCTCTAAAAAAATGATGTCGAATTTCAATGTGTTTGGTTCTAGAGTGCTGAATTGGATTCTTTGAAATGTTTATAGCACTTGTGTTATCATAAAATTTGGGTATGTTATGCATGGTTATTCCAAAATCCTTTAATTGTTGTCTAATCCATATAATTTGTGCACAACAACTTCCTAAGGATATGTATTCCACTTCAACTATTGATAATGCAACAAAGTTTTTCTTTCTACATGACCAAGATACAAACATATTTCCAAAAAACTAACAAGTGCCACTAGTGCTTTTCCTATCTGTTTTACTTCTAGCAAAATCAGCATCAGAGTATCCAATAAGGTTAAAAGATGATCCTTTCGGATATCATAATCCTAAACTTTGTGTGTCCAAGAGGTACCTAATGATTCTTTTTACAATAGTTAAATGTGATTCTTTGGGGTGTGATTGGAAATTTGCACACAAGCATACACTAAATTGTATGTCATGTCTGCTAGCAGTTAAGTAGAGTAAAAAGCCGATCATCTTCTATAGAGCTTTTGATCAAAACACTTTCCTTTTTCATCTTTATCAAGCTTGTTGGAAAGACTCATTGGTGTGCCAATTGACTTCAACTTCATCACATCAAACTTTTTCAGCATTTCTTTTGTTTATCTTTCTTGATTGATAAAGATACCATCCTCACATTGTTTAATTTGAAGACCAAGAAAGAATTTTAGTTCACCCATCATGCTCATTTCAAACTCACATTGCATTTCTTCAGCAAAGTTCTTACACAAAACTTCATCAGTAGCACCAAATATACTATCATCCATATAAATTTGAATTATAATTAAATCATTCAGGCAGTTCTTAATAAACAAAGTTGTATCAACACTTCCTCTAATATAACCTTATTCAACAAAAAATTTTGAAAGTTTTTGGTACTAAAGCCCTTGAAGCTTATTTTAATCCATATTAGGCCTTATGCAATTTAAAAACATAGTCAGGCTTTTCAAAGTCTTTAAAACCAGAAAGTTGTTTGACATAAACATCTTCTGGAATAAGGCCATTTAAAAATGCATTTTTCACATCCATTTGAAATAATTTGAAATTCATGAAACATGCAAATGCAAGTAATGATCTTATGGCTTCTAACCTGGCAACAAGAACAAAGCTTTCATCATAGTCAATACCCTCTTCTTAATTATATCCTTGAGCAACTAGCCTAGCTTTGTTTCTTATTGCATTACTTTGTTCATCTACCTTGTTTCTAAACACCCACTTTGTACCAACAATTGCGTGATTGAATGGCCTTAGAACTAATGTCTATACTCTATTTCTTTCAAATTGTCCAAGCTCTTCTTACATGGCCAACATCTAGTTTTCTTCCTTTTTTGCTTTTTCGAAATTTTTAGGCTCAACTTGTGAAATGAAAGCTAGGTATTCACATGTTCCTTTAACTCCTCTTCTGGTTCTAACTCCTTCTGAAGGATCACCAATAATCTGCTCTTATGGGTGGTCTTTGACATATTTCCAGCTCTTATGGGTGGTCTTTGACATATTTCCAGCTCTTTGGAAGATCATTGTGTTGGTTTTCAACTCTTTGCAAATCTTCTAAAAATGGAACTTTTGCTTTTTTTTCATGGGAGTTTTCTTCACTGTTTTTCTTGTTCTCCAAGCTGATTTCTTCCATTTGTTTCTCAAGGTCTTTTGTATCTTCACCATCAACAAAAGCTTTCTTTTGCACAGCATTAGTTTCATCAAAAACTACATGAATGGACTCTTCAATCATTAAAGTTCTTTTGTTAAAAATTCTATATGCTTTTGAATTTAATGCATATCCTAGAAATATTGCCTCATCACTCTTAGCATTAAATTTTCTAAGAGTATGTTTTCCATTGTTCAAAACAAAACATTTACTACCGAAACTTCTAAAATGAGAAATATTTGGTTTTCTGCTTTGTATAATTCATAAGGAGTTTTAGATATCATGGCCCTTATTGAAACTTTGTTCAGAATGTAGGCTACTGTATTAACAGCTTTTGCCCAAAAGTACTTTGGTAAATTGTTTTCACGCATAGTTCGAGCCATTTCTTTTAAAGTTCGATTTTTTTTCTCAACAACTCCATTTTGTTAAGGTGTTTTAGGTGCAGAAAAGTTGTAATTTAACCTTTTTTCATTGCAAAAATTTTCAAATTCATCTCTTTCAAACTCACCACCATGATCACTTCTAATGCTAACAATGAGAAGTCCTTTTTCATTTTGAACTCTCTTATAGTGATTTGCAAATGTAGGTAATGCATCATTTTTGTAAGCAAGGAAGTAGACCCAAGTATATCTGGAATAGTCATCAATTATCACAGAACTATATGATTTACCTCATAAACTGGTTATGCTGATTGGACCAAATAGATCTATATGCAACAATTTAAGAGGTTTAGAAGTTGAAATAATCTTTTTGGCTTTGAATGATGTTCTAACTTGTTTCCCTAATTGACAAGCATCACAAATTTGATTATTTTCGAATTTAATTTTAGGCAATCCAATAAACAGATTTTTTCTCATTAATTTTGAAATGGTATGGATGCTTGCATGTCTAAGTCTTCGATACCATAACCAGCTATCATTTTCATCATTTACCATACTACATGTCTCATAATCTAGCTCAAGATTTTCAAGAAATATAGCATACATGTTTTGATTCTTTTTACTATAAAGGCAATTTTGTTAGTGCTAATATCTATAACTTCACATTTATGTGAATCAAAACATATGTTGAAACCTTTGTCACACAGTTGATTGATACTTAATAAATTATGCTTTAAGCCTTTAACAACAAAACATGATTAATTTGAGCATGAGAATTTTTACCAATAATTCCTATACCATGAATTTTGCCTTTTGAATCATTTCCAAATGATACTGTACCACCCTTTTTCTTATTTAGTTGAGCAAACAATATTTCATTTCTTGTCCTATGCCTTGAGCAGCCACTATCCATGTACCATGGTTGTTTTCGTTTTAGTTGAGCTTTTGAACATATGTCCTCTTGGTTTAGCTTAACCTGTAAAAAAAATTTTCAACCTTTCCTAATAGGTACCCATACCTTGATGGGTCCTTAAAGGTTAGTTGATACATGAGAACCTTTTGGGACCTAAATCATTTTTGTTCTTTGAGTGCTTTTTCTCCTATGACATTCATAAGAAAAATGACCTATTTTGCCACATACATAACACTTAGATGAGAAACCATGAGAATTTCTTAAAGGTTGTATTTCTTCCGCTAAGTCCTTGAGAACAATGTTTTCATCAATTGCCTTTGGTAGTGCCTCATTTTTGTTTCAAGTTCCAATTTCAAAAGTTCAAAATCTATTTTAGAATGTTCTAGTTCAGTTTGAAGAATATTTCTTTGTTCAAAAACAGAGTTGAAATTATATCTTAACTTTTCTAATTCATTCTCAAGAGAGGTAGTCTTTCTTTTTAGGACCATATATTTTAATGCAAGTTTTTCAAACTCATCATAAAGGCATTCATATTCTTCTTGAAATTCATCAATTGAAATATCACAAAGGGTAGAGGATACCTCGGATTCATCATTTTTGGCCATCGACATAGGTTTGTTCTTTCTTCCACTTTCTCTTCATCAACTTTTAAACTTGATGCATCACTGTCAGACCAGGTTGCAGCCACCATAGCTTTCTTTGATTTTTTATTTTTCTTAGGAGTTTTCTCCTTCAGCAATGGGCATTCTGATCTGAAGTGTCTAAGTTTCTTGCACTCAAAACATATAATATCTTCCTTTTGGTTAGATTTAGTTTTGTTTATAACCTTCCATGAGGAACTTTGATATCTTCAATAGCTTTTCTTAGCAAGTCTTCTATGTTTTTTTCCCATAAGTTTTGATACTGAGATAAAGTCCATAATAGTCAAGAAATACTCGGGTTCACGAAAACTTAAAAATTTCGACTCGAAATGAAAAATGACCATTTTACCCCTACCTTGGAAATCATCATTATTTCTATTTCCTTCGTCATTTTATCCTTATTTTCATCATTCATTTATGTCTTAGGCCTAATTAGGCCTTAACAATATTAGAAAACCCACTTCTAAGAGCTCAACAGAAAAATGACCAAATTACCCCTGCTCCATATCATAAAGTCTACCTTCGTTACATGTTTGTGAAAGTCGAGGTCTCACATTCTCCCCCACTAAAAGAAATTCGGTCCCCGAATTTGAATTGAACTGTAAGATAGCGCATCTATATGCATTGAAAAGGTGTGGATACTTTGTCTGAATCTCCTATTTAGCCTTCCAATTTACCTCTTCACTAGTGTGGTTTCGCCATAATGCTTTCACTGAGGCTACCTCATTTGAGCGGAACTTTTGACTTGTCTATCAAGAATAGCAACTGATTGCTCCTCATATGTTGAATCATTATTAACAAAGTTAAGTTTCATCTTCTGAGTCAATTCCTCCAATTACTCACATTAGGGTACTATCATCGTTTATTCTCCATTTGTGGCACTAGTGCTTCGTGGAAGTCTAATTTAACTATGATATAACACTTCGTTAATCCTTACATCTTAATCATCTTAATCCATTGGTATGGCTCAACCATGACATAGATTCTAATTCCTTAATATCCTTTCCTTTTTTTTTGCTCTTGAATTCTCCTTTATTCACATAACTCAATTTCTAATGGTAACTGTCATCATCGTGTCATCTATACAACTCATTAAGCATGTCAAATTCAAAACTCAAATCACCATAAATAATTCTTCACTTTAATTAATCACATAATCATCTCCATATATATATATGTATGTATATACACATTTAAGAATCATCATCCATCATTATATGTAGGAACCCTCGTTAATTACTTTGAAGTAATTTCCTTTATTCCTTCTAATCCATAACCAAGGTTCAATATCACATTCTCATAGCTCATGTTTCCCTTTTTACTTCTCCATTTCATTCCCATAGGTTTAGCATAATCCATGAATATTAGGGTATAATCAACTCCAGATTACCCCTCCGAATGTTTAAATCACCATTTACTTCACATCCTACCATAAATTGGTTCTTATGTAATCCACATAGATTCTCCTTGTGCATATGCATAACTTCATATAATTTACATGCTTACACTCTTTTCTTATCATTTTCAATCCTATGTATAAGTTCTATCATACCATGCATCCTTGCATCACATTGTCATAAACATGTCACAATCACCAATTATCATTTTCATCAAATTACCATCCAATATCTGTGTATGCTTTACTATTTTGTTGATCTTTCCAAAATTTATCTTTACTTGATCATCGTATTTATACAATACCACAATTCTTAAAAGTCATCTTCACTTCTTAATTGTCTTTTATACTTCCAACATATATGTTATATTCTTATGTTATCTCGATATTGCTTGGTCTAAATTCATATTCTTGTATCCTGACTCTAAATCATAGCTTATTACCAAAATCTTTACTCGTACATGCTTACTTGAAATATCAAATCATCATCTCTTTCCCAAGTAGATCTTTACGAATCCCGTTGTGTACTACTATTTCCTCACTGAGGGTAATATCAATTAACTAGAGCATATCGCCATTATTCACTAAGCATTTAAAGCATAGTTCAATCCTTGCTTACCCTTATCAAGTACTCTACTTTGATAATTACTCAAAATGAAATAAAACATGTGAGGGAAACACTTTTTACCATTGTATACTCGGCCTCCACATGCGTATCAAGACTGTAGCATTATCGGGTCTACATAATGGCAAGACAATCATTGTCTTAAACCAACATTTCCAAACATTCTTAGACTTGCAGCGTACCTTTGTATTACGTGACATATCAATCACGAGCACCAACGTCGCTATATAACTATTAGCTCCTTAAGCTTTAATGTGTTCACATAGTGAGAACTCTTTCGAATTATTTCACCAAAGTATTCACAAAGTGGATACAAGGCCATAACTTATGGTTCAATATCTAAAGCAGTGAACATTGTCCTGTCATTAAAGTTCTACCTTTATCTATTAATCATAACTCCCTTGCACATTTACTTATACATTGCTTGGTTGCTCACGAGCCTTTCATGTCCATGCCATTTCGATCTTTTATAGCAAGTTAACTAATATATTCTCTTATGCTTTTCAATACACTTCCTAAACACTTAAACACATCCTTTGGTGGAATTCAGTTGAGGACTTAAACAATCAAAAGCTTACCTTCAAAACCACTCATAACTTTAATAATCCAATGTATGCTCAATGACATTTCACCTCATTGGTTCCAACGGACATTATTTTCAAATCTCCCAAGGCGTCTTTGTCCTTAATTTGGACCACACAACTATCTTAGTATATTTGCATTGATTATTCTTAAGCTTTTTATGTTCATCATAACAACATCCATATTTCTCCCATTATTTACCTTACTTTTCATTCACTCTTTCCTTAGCATTTAACAAGGCTTAATCTCTTGTCTCATTTACCTACATGTCAATATATAAGGCAATAAAGAAACTTTCCAATTCATTCATATAAATACTTTTCCAAAACCTTAAAACTCCAACAACATCAAGTCCAAGGACCATAATTCAGCTTTTAAATTCAACTTCATGCCTTTTACATCTTATTCATGGATCCTAGACATGAGGTGCTCCTACCATTGCGGCAAGATGGCGGCTAGAGTTTACTTAATCAATGCTATTCATCTACATTTAAGGTTACTACATTGATCATCCTCAACCGTTTGGTTTTCCTCCAAGCTTACGTCACGATTTTCATAACCATTTATATTCTTTTGTATTTATCACATATAATAGGCCAAGCCAATACTTCAAAGTCATCTCATCCCTTAACACTTGTCAACAATCAATACATCCCACCTTAGGACAATCTTTCCATATTGTGTAATAACTTTACCATATACGTATAACACCACACACATAATTATTCACTGCTCCTAGTGTTCCACAATTCCTTTGTATTCGTAACTAGTTGTCTCTCTTATCTTATAGCTCAAATAGTTTAACCACTTCAACTTAGTACATCATGAATTTTGTCTATCTTGATCATTATAATGGGTTTGGCTATGGATGGCATGCTCAAAATATGCAACGGAAAGAAAATTAAAAACTTTATAACTAAACAACAAAACATGCCTCCACCCATGGATCACCTTGGTGATATTTAACACATACAAGCACAAAATAAATTATTGTTTAGAAAGTTACCTTGCCATGTAATTTCATAATCATGATGGCACTTTCTGAAGCAATCCCGTGAACACCGCAAGGAGCAAAAACCTTAGCCAATCAAGTGCTTGGCCTCCAATGGTAGTACACAAGATTGCACTTGAACCTTCAACAAAGGAAGGAGCTTTTAACTATACTTTGTGCTAGCAAAGAGGACAATAATTGTCCTTTTCTTCTTTTTCACAATCTTAGCCGAACCTTTCTTGAAAATTACTTCATAAGCAATTTTCTCTTTCACACAAAGGAAGTGGTGGCAAAGAAAGAAAACGTTTTTCTTTTTCTGACAAAAACTACATTTTCTTCAATTGTGAAAAACTCTCATATGAAAAATAGTTAAAAGGTGGCTTAAATAGTTAGGTTAAAATAACTTCAATTTTGCAATTAAGCCCTCAATATTATAACACATTATAATATTGGGCCTATTACTTAATTAAACTCTTTTAATAAAATATAAAGGAAATTAAAATCAAAATTAATTTCCTTTATATTTTGCAATAAAGGCCTTATAGTTATAACTATTTATAATTATGCCAAAAACTTAATTAAACTTTTTTAATTAAGTTTATAGAAGTTAATTACCTAGCATGTGATTTAAGTTTAACTTAAATCGTCACTCTCCCAATTTAATTCAAATGCAATCATTATGTGTGACCCATTAGGTTCCCAACATGTTGGCAATGGAATTGATTAATGACTTAATTGATTAATATAAATTTCAATCAATTAGTTTATAATCAATTCCATAGACCAAGATTGGCATCTAGCAATGCATCATGGCCACCCAATTGTTGGGAGAGTCAAAGAGTTCTTTGACAACCTTTCAGTGTATAGTCTATCAGTGTAATCCATTCCCTCATCATATATCCCAGAGATGATAAGAGCTTGGTACAGTGTTTACTCTTATTGACCTCCATATTTGTTCCTATAATTATAGCATTAGCTTTATAGAGAGTCACGAAACCTTTTTCATAATCTCCATGTCGCCTTGGCCAAGGACTTCAATAAGCTAATGTTAACCAAGAACTGATAGGATATGTCCTCTAAAACACTTGAGGTGATGATTCCTATCTTGACCACTCATTTGCCTTCGTATGTTTCATACTATACCCAAAAGCATCCTGTTTTGGCATCCTTGGTTAGGCACCCGTAGGGATGAAATCAAAGCATAGCACTCCACACATAAGACAACCTGATGTCTCAAGTTTAGGGAGTATTTACACAACTGACACATGAGAAGTGTTGCATAGACACTAGAGTGTATTACCAAATGCACTTCTCATGGCGGGTCATGTTCAGTGAACTTGCTCTTCTAGGCAAGCATCTATATTCTAGTTCCAAGTATCTCTATACTTCAATCTATGAGATCGATTGCTTACTTCTAAAGTAAGGAACATAGAATATACCAGTCTCTAAGCATCATTGATGTCCAGTCTCAATGATACATTGACCAGGAACATTTTGAGATTATGCTTTGATGCATAGGAATCTCATAACTGCAACCCATTACAGTTTCCTTGCAAGGCATATTAATCTCATGGACTTCATCCAATTAGACTTATAACTCATTATAATTAATGTCTTATTGATGAAGGAAAACCTTTAATCATTCAACATGAATGATATTGTTGCATGATTGGAATCAAGCCTCAACCAATCCCAATTGGCTACAGGGCTCATCCTAACACATTCTACTTATGCTCACATCATTACTTCAAAATTCTAGAATTTATTCTTCCCCCATTTTCATAATTATTTCCAATAGTATATATTATGTCAATTTAGTATCTTATAATACCACATATGCAAACCCAGGGATATTGTGTTCAAATCTCAAATCGCTAAGAACAATTCTTTGTTTCCACCAATGACGTAAGTAACTCCACATATACATATACACATCCATTTAAATGTCAACATCCATTACCATTTGTAAGAACCCCTTTCTTACTTTCCTCAATTTTGACATGTCTACTCCACATTTCACCTTTTGGGGTATGCCAAGATCATCCTTTAGGCATATTCCACCACTAACGATCGTATACCTTTACCATAACATTTTAATGCAACTTGATTAGACAATTGTTTCCAAATAACTCTTAAATACCTAAACATCAAGTTGTACACCACTTAGTGTTAAGATCTTAACTTTACTCACCAATCCTTAACCAATTACATTTATAAAGTATATGATTTACTTAACTGTTGCATTTCACCCTTGCGGCTATAAAATCCAAATTTCTTAAACTTAGGATGTAGAAACTCTCTCTTAGAACTTATCCAAAAATTGATATTTCTCGAATCCTTTACCTCTAGGAAGATCACCCTTAGAACTGATCTTTTTTGTCATAGATTGCATACTGAACCTAACAAACTTTTAAATTAATTGTTAAAGTAATTCGTATATCAAACTCAAATATGGAACTCCATATGGCATTTAGACTAGATTCGACATCTTTCAGTCATTTAACTTCAAGCTATCAAATCCACAACTAGTCCTTTAATTCTTTGACCTCACACACAACATAACAAAGTTCATGCTCCTTCTTAGAGAAAATTTGTTTACCAACCTCTCACTTGATGACCACAGATCAATTATAATAGTCACTGAATTTCACCTTTAAGCTAATTCATGTACTTATAACTATAAACCATAATAATTCAAATCAAACCTTAGGATCTTGCAATTACTTAATTGAAATCGAAACCAGCTCCATCTAAACTGCTATGCACATAGTCGACACTTATACACTTACAAAATATTTCAAAAGCCCACACCATTCCTTATGAAACATTTTTGCATTGTGGAATGTGGCTGTGATGAATTCATGTGCCCTATGTCATGTTGATACATATATATATATATATATATATATATATAATATATATGATATGTACTGATAAGTAATATTTTGTGATAATATAGCCATGCATGTGCGCAACGTGGGGGAGCACATGCCGGTGATGACGGGTGCGGGAGTGTGGACAATGATATTGAAGTGTGTGAGTAGGGAGTGCACACGATGATATAGAAATGTGCGAATAGGTAGTGCACATGATGATATTGCCTTGTGCGTACAAGGAGTGCACATTGGCTAAGTGAGGTGGTGGTATTCGTGTTTGTATATGCATATATGCATGTGCAAGAGAAAGTTATGAATATAGTATGTGGTTGTAATGTATATGGAATCTTGCATTCTGAACCTTGAAATTTTGCTAAGTATTTTCAAATTGAATTGTATTACAGCAAATGGCCTTTTTTTTGTTATGAAAAGAAACTCTTCCTTGGTTGTTCTTATTCTTGCTACAGCTAGAAACTCTCGGCTTAACGAGGTTGGCCACGGTTCTGTTTCTCACTGCAGCTAGAAACCTCTTGTCAAGCTTGCTAGCTTGCTTGGTTTCTGCCATATTTTCTACTTCTTTAACATCACGGTTGATCATGGATTTTCAACATCAAGGGATTAATTAATCAAGTTTGAAATGAGGTGTTTTAACAAGAGCTTAAACTAAATTACATTGTTTTTGAACTTAAGTGCATCATGATTTCTAAACTTTCCTTAACGTTGCTTGTTCCCTTCTTATGTTCACTCACTGGGTTTATACTCACGTTTTTAAACTTCATTTTTTAGGTTTTCTGAGTTAAAGGTGACTGGGTCCTAGGACAAGGTGCTCCTCCCTATCCACTGCTCGGTAGGTTTACCATGACACTAAATGTTAGCAACTGTGCTTAGAGTCACTCCGCTGATGGTCAAGGTCTAATTATGTGTATATGAATACTAGATGTGAAATACTAAGACTCATTTGTCAAGCTATATATGTATATTATGGTTGATGATGCCACTATGAATACATAATTGGGTCTTCTGAATTGTTTTCAAAGGAATTATATTTGAACATTATGAATTTTGGATTTTAAAGACATATGGATTAATGTACAAGATTATATAAATAAGCTTGCTTGGGCTTAGTGGGCTGAGCCCATTGGGCCCTTGCACTGGTCATGGCCTCGGATTTGGGCTGTGACACAAGATGAAGTGCTAATCTCTATTAAAAAGATTGGAGTGAAACACAAGAAGAATTAAGAGAATTTTTTCTATTTTTGGGCTCTTTTTTTTCTATTACAAAGTCCACACCCATTTTTTGGGTTTAACACAATATTCACAATGAATAACAAACATGAGTATATCAATGCTTATTACATAACCAAGTACCATTCAAGTAGTAACATTAAAAGACTTGATTCAACACATTGTGGAGTGTAGTGACACTAGAGGGCTGGAATGAAGGCACTATCACACTTACCAAGTATGAGATAAGCTACTCCTCTACAAGGAGCCTAGCCAAGCGACCTATTGATCTATAAAACAAAATAAGGGAAAATAGAGAGTGAGTTCCAAAGACTCTATGAGTGGATATAGGAAAAAGGATAACCCAAAGGGAAGAGTTTTTGTGGTAAACCATACTTTGCAAAAACAACATGACATTAAAAAATATCCATATAAATTCTTTCAAATGTCAATAATCTCACTTCAGCATTTCTCCATAAATGCATTTGAAATTCATTATGCATAAAAGAATTAATAAGCATTTGTACCACTATTTACAAACATTTACAAGGAGAAAAACAAGAGAGTTCATATCAATGATACCAGTACTTTTACTATTGGTAGTGGAATCAATCTTTATACAACCCATACCCTGTGTATTACCTCCTACTCGAGGATTAAGAAAGCACTATATAAGTTTTTCCATTCGATAGTTCTATATCAACCTTTTAACGCATGAACAAATATTCGACAACTCAATACATCATCACTATTAAATGAACATCTTAAACAACTCAATATAGGTAGTAATATCACCGTAACGCAATTGACATGTTCGCCTTAATATCACATTTATAAAGTGTATGGTATGACGCCCCATATTTAGCCCATTATCACTTGTGATATGATGCCCTCATTTGGCCTGGGTATTTGTGTGGTATAACACCCCACATCTTGTTGGTATATGCCTTGGAACCAATTGGATTGATCAAGGGATATATTATCATTTAATGCATACTTAATTGCAGAACAATATGCAATAGAGGTTTTCCTTCATGTTAGTGCAATAATAAGGAGTTATTAAGTACCAATTGAATGAAACCCATGGAACATAAGGCCTTGCAAAAGAATTGTAAAGTTGCTACAATTATGAGGTCATTATGCATCAAAACCATGTTCCTAAAATTGTTCTTGGTCATTGTATTGTCAAGACAAGGCATTGATAATGCTCAAAGATTGGTATATGTTAAGCCTCTTTACTTGGGAAGTAAGCAATTGATCTTATAGATTGAAGTATATGGGATATTTGAGGATAACATGTTGGTGCTTGTTAAAGAAGAAGTTCACTGAACATGACCTGCCATGAGAACTCTACTTGGTATTTCACTAAAGTGTCTATGGAATGCGTTTTCATGTGATAGTCATGTAACTAGTCCTCAGACTTAAGACATTAGGTCATCTTGTATGGAGAATGACATACTTTGATTTTACCCTTATGGATCTGAACGTGACCAAATGCCTAAATAGGGGGTTTTTGGGTATTGCTTGAAGTATGTGAAGGTGAATGAGTGGTCAAGAGAGGATTCATCACCCCAAGTGATATGAGGGGATGTATCTCACTTGTTCTCAATTCTTGATTAACTCGTATAAAGTCTTTGGCCAAAGCATAATGAATTTGAGGAAAGTTAGTTTCCTAAATCCATAAGGTTAGTCATGAATTATGAGAACTAATATGGAATGTTATAAGTAGACACTGAGCCATGCTTTATGACATAGTCAAGATATTTGATGAAAAGACCATATTGCACTAAGAGGCTTATGTTGTCGATTTTGCACGCGTAAGTATACACATCGAACAAGTAATATAGTGATGAAGTAAAGTATCATTTCCACATAGATTTGTTCTTAAATTTTTACTAAGTACTAAAATCTTATAACAAATCAATCTTATTTAAGTAATCAAAATTTGTAGAAAATTAATTAAAACAAAATTAAAATAAACACTAAATTAACTAACAAACTGAATAAGTTGAGAAAAGTAGTATATTAAAGACCTAGGATTATGGGTTCATTTAACATTTCATTTGATACCAGCTTTTCTTGTTATTTATCTTTTTTGGGTGGTTTTACTAACCTAGAATCCAAAGATATGGACAAGTCTCCGTCGAGTTACTTGTACAAATACCTGACTTAATTAATTCACTATATGTTTATATGAATAAGTTAAATTAAGTTCATTAAGCAAGTGTCCTAATGTGGCTATGTATGGCAATTGGCGTTTGTCTACGTGAATTGCGAATCAGATCACCTAAGTGATGTGAACATACACTACTCAAACCTTAGTCCAATCTAAAATCTTTCTATCGAGTCTCAGTTAGATTCACAAATCAGTTAATTGTTGGCCAAGCAATCAAAAGCATTAAGAACATATTTGAATAAGCAAAACTACACCAATTCATGATAAATAAAAAAGAAACAAATATTCAAACTACATGTTGAAATCCACCACAATCCTAGAAAGATAATTTAGCTCATAATAACAAATAAAAACATCCAAAGAAATTTAGCCATTATTCCAAATCAAAGAAAATAAGAAAAACACAAAAGTGGAGAAAGAAACTAATTATTGAAGCTTTATTATCTCCATTCTCTCTCAAATTCTCTTGTTTTCTTGCTTTGTTCTTGGCTCCAAAATCTCTAGAATAGTTGCTTGCTGCCTTCTTCTTAAAACTTTTGAAAAAGGTCCTTTAAATAGGCTTTTAGTAACCTAATTTCCATAATCCCGTCAATTTTTTATTTTAGGAAAATTGCCTAGCATCGCGGCATTGGTTTTTTTTCTACAGTGACACTGGAGTGCTACTTCTCTAGTGATGCAACATTGAGCTGTCGGGAAAATTGTATGGTGAGCTTCCTTTCACCAGCGTTGTAGCCTTGTTCTCCTAGTGCTGCAGTGGTCTATCAACTTTGAATGTGATTTTCACCCTGATTTGTTCTGAACTGGGAAAAGTTAAAAACATAAAAGTTGAATCCCTATCTCTTAACTTTCCAATGGATTAAGAATCATGTCAATTGGACTTTTGGATTGAAGGATATGCTCCAAATACTGTATCATGTTCAGTCCATGCATACTGCTGCAGCGCTTCAAATCAGAAAAATATTTTGGGCATGATCTAGTCCAATTTGGGTGTAATGGTAAACATAAAAGTTGTAGTCCTTCCTCTTATCATTCTAGTGGTCTAAGAATCACTTCATTTGGAGTTCTTTACAGAGAGATATAGTCAAAATACCACAATATATATATATATGTATGAAATCATCACCGTACTTGCACAGATTTTCATCAAATGAGACTTTTTCATCACATTTCCTACAAAAGCAATAAAAGAAACAAGCAATAACTACTCTTAAAGTAATTTAAAATAAAATAATATAAAATTTAAGTAAAATAACTTAATTAACTACTCAACATGTAATCAAACTTAAACTAGAAAAACATCTAAAATGCTACGATTCAAACCAAAAATCTCAAAGATCTAACTACTTAAGCCCTAAAAATGTGTCAAAATAACTCTATATAATAGAGTTATCATACCCTCAAACTTAAGATTTTGTTAGTCTTCGAGCAAAACATAAAACAACATGCAATAACTTAATCATGAAAACATTGAACTAAAATTCAATTGCACCATTTCATTAATCACCTTTAATATCCTCAAAAGTTAATCCACATTCATAATTCTAAGCAACACACAAATATTATTCAAGTTCATGTTTCAATCCAAATGCAAACTCATCATTAAGTGAAATTCTGTGTGTTTGTGTGTAATCTTTTCACTTAGAATATTGTACAATCTGGATAAGTTTACATTCATGTAAAATTCAAATTAGTAATTAACTCCATAAGTTTGCTTTTCATCTCTCTCTCCACTAATGTAGGCTAACACTATGTTAAAGATCAATAGGACTTTAATTAGCTTGTAATGTATGGCTAGGGTTAAGGTTGGATATGGGATAATGTATAGCTTAAATCACCCTATCCACATAGTCAATCTAGAACCTATTCAGAGCTTTATTTTCCTTCATCAGTATACCACTTTTCCATCAAAATTTTTATTTTGTTCAACACTTCATTCTTTATTTCCCTTTCTCTTTTTCTCAATTTTGCTCCCCCAAACTTATTTCTTTTATTAGATAGTGAGATGAATACAATCATATTTTGAACTTTTCATTATTTTTCATCTTTACCGCCTCTTTCACCATTTAGCTCATAACTTCCTAAATTGACTTATGAACGTAGGAATGAGGGATGCAAGAATTGTTCAAAATATTAATATAAGGGTCTAGGCTAAAAATTAAGTGTTCAAACAAAGAAAAGATATCATTAGGCTCAAAGAGGGAAACTAAGGATAATTTATGTAAGGGAAGGCTACAAAAGGCTCAATTGGTCCAAAATTGGCCTAAATCATCTCCTTAACTAAGTATAGCCTAGGATTTCACCTAGAGAGAATTAAACAAATTCTAGAACTTAATACATAATTCAAAAATTTGCATTCACATAAACCTTTTCTAAATATATACAATAAATTTAAGCAAAAGACATAGTGCTCAAAATGTAGAAATCTCATCCTAACAATGAAGCTTAGCATAAGAATTTACATATCACTCAAACAATATTCACATGTTTTAAAGAATCCAAATAGGAATATATCTGAGTTCTCATCATTGGATAGGTAAATTAAATGAAACTAGCACAATTAAATCTAGTTCAAATGCAAATGCACATGCATAAAATAAAATTTTAACGAAAATAAACTAACCTAAACTATCACAAAAACTAATAACAATAAAATCCTCTCCCAAACTTAAATTGCATATTGTCCTCAATGTGAAAAGCTAAAAAGAATGAGAAAAAGAAACTCCCCTAGTAATGGTGATAGTGCATTGAAAGCTCTAATTTTCGTCCTCCTTATCTTCATGCTTTCCAAACCTGCAGACTCAATAAACAAGCTAGGGAGAGGTTAGAACTACTTATTTAAATAGAAAAACAAAAACTAACAAAAATAACAACTAAACCTAAAAAAGATAGCTTGGGTTGCCTCCTAAGAAGCGTTTCTTTATAGTCACTAGCTTGACTATGATACCCTCTTTTGTTGTCTACGAAAGTAGTTGAGGACATTTGATGACCCAATTCACCTCCCAAGTAATGCTGAAGACGTTTCCCATTCACTCTGAATGTTCTAGTAGCTTCACTATAAATATCTATTGCACCACACGAATAAACCTTAACCACCTTATAAAGACCTAATGTCACAACTCGATACTCTCTTCGAGCCCGTGACAACCGCCGCGATGTCCCAATAGACAATCCTTACCCGGAATGTCAACCGAAACCTCGCAAGGCTCTAGCATCAATTTTTCGCCCCCCTTGTGAGCAACAGTTACTAAATATCATATTTTAAAGGAATATAAACTATCTTCAAATCAAAGATAATCAAAAAGTAATTTCTATTGCACAAGGGTATTTTGTCATTTTATTCAAAAATTTTGAAACCTGTTAAAAATATAATATATAAATGAAAAATATACATTTCATATCTAAAAATAAATTTAGGTATCTAAATCATCCATTTAAAGTGAAAGTACAGCTAATCAAACTAAATAAAAATATTGAACAAAATATTCCATTTTCGTATAAAACAATATTTATAAAATTCTACGTAAACAGTTAATAAAAAGTAATAACAAAATAAATTCGTATATATAATAGCACACTGTGCCAAGGTATACAAAAATATTCTACAATGACATGTGAGCCCCAAAATAACAGAAATACACACGACTGTAATCTTACGATTTCTAAGTGCGCGAATCCAAAAGCAAACCCTCAACAAAATTGACGGTCTACAGACTGCCCTAAGCCTGAAATGGGTGAAAGAAGGGTGGTGAGTTTTTATAAACCCAGTGAGTAAGCAAAGTTCATCTATAACATCTAAAGCTGAGTAAATGGAGACAATTAAAACATCTTATCAGAATATGGTTCATAACATTAAAACTCATTTCAACACATATAAAACAGTTACATTTCATAAAAAAATCAACAAGGCTTATGACTCTCTTAAAAACTTGGCTTGTGCCAAAACTTGTACTCAGTTACACCTTGCGCAGGGCATCCAACCGAGTCCGCCAAGGCTGTTAAAATAACATATTCACATACAACATGTTTTTACGTTTAAAAACACAGCCATTCCTTGGCGTTGGTTGAGTTTCACCCTCACGTGGTGGTTCAGCGTGAAGTGAACTCTAAACTACTTTAGGAGATACCCTCTGTGCCTCTCATATTAAGGTAAAATATGACAGGGTTTACCATGCCTCTCTAATAGGTCAGTCCACGAAAACCCGCCCACTACAGTAAGCTAATCAATTACCCCACCAAATCAATAAAATTTCGGCAGTATGACATGGCTAATATGATATTACTCAGCCTGTCAAGGTAAAACAAAATAGTTCATATATTCCACATAAACACAAATCTAGCCATTCATGCCATCACATTGTCATAAGCCATCAATTCAAACCATATGTCAATTACAAATCCCATTACGCCGATACATTTATTACAAAGCAAGGTCGACACAACTAACAATAGTCAAAACATATATATAACACAAGTGTATAGTCTCCGCTTACTATATTTCCAAAACCAGAATTCAATTTCAAACCAAATTATGAATCTCATTTCATTTAACCAACACTTCAGTTATAAAACATAATAGTTTACAATTTAAGTTCATTATTCTTTAAAATCATAAAAACGAGTATAAACTACTTTAGATAGTTAAGATGATAGTCTGTTTACTCACAATAACAGGAGTACTCTTACTCTTGGTTCTCGGGTACGATATCCTTACCCTTACTAGAGGGCTCACCACCTATACCTAATACACAACAAGTAATTCGATACATTAGTGCCAAACTATTATAAAACTATTCCAGGCTCTGTATGAATGCATGAAATTGAATGAGAAATAATCGAATAATCACTTAAAGATGGTGCTCTACGTAGGTTCAATTATTATTGGACTGAAATGGTATTCTACTTAACTCGCACTATACACTGTTTAATTAGCCAAAACATCCGATTCAACTCCCAATAGATTAATTGCACTTTCGGTACTCTAAATACACCCAAAGTACCTCAATGAACTTGATTGTGACTTAAATTATCACATCCAAAACTCATTTCGATTCCGAACTAACGTGCTAATCAGTGTCAACACAATCCAATAAGTCTGTATATATCTTTAGAAATCAAATTCAAGTCCATTTACCATGATTTTCTCATCATCGTTCAAGTCGTTTACTAAAGGCACTATACTTTTCGATAACCATTGTCGATATCTGACACCATAAATCATCAAATACGAGCTAAATAATGTGAAATATAAAAAAAATCATCATCAATATATCCCTTATTAAATTCGACCAAGGAGGGTTTAGTGAAGGACATGTGGTTTTCTTGCTTGTTTTTCATAGCGAATATCACAAAACAACTAAAACACCTAGATAACATGAAATCTAACAAAAACCATCATCAAAACTTCCCCCCCTTGATTCGGCCAACATGACTTCCTTCATGAAAGTTTGGGTTTCAACCATAGAAAATGAAAAAGAAAGCATGGGAGAGGTGAATCTTAAGCTAAAATCGTGAAATCTTACCTCAAATCGCTTCGTTTTTCAGTAACCGATGAATTTCTCTTGAATTTTCTTCCAAGGGTTGTTTCTATTGTTTTCCCCCTTTTCTTTGGCTTGCACGGCAATGAAAGAAGAATTGGGAGAGGTTTATGTTGGTTTATAAAGAAAATTATAAAAGAATTAAAGCTTGACACGTGTCAACGTGTGAATGGTTCATGGTTAAAACTTAACTATTAAGCATTTTCTTACCACCACATATAATACCTTAATTATCCAAAGTATAAAAATGATAATAGGTGAAATTCATGGGCTTGACAAGTGTCACGGTAGTGTAAAATTTTAAAAATTTCTATTACGTTCTCATGAACACGTGGAATGACCGGTTTGCCCTTATGCTCGAAAAAATTTGGAATTGAAATTTTTTACTTCTCAAATTCAAATTATGCTCCAAATAGTCAAACTTGGTCAAAAATCTCGTCCAACATTCCAATTTTGCCCACGGTGGCAAAATGACCATTTTGCCCCTACATTATTAAAATTCCCTATTGGATTCCAAATTATTCCTCAAACTCCGAATCAGCATTTTAAAACATTCTAAGGTTCAATAACTCTCAAATACATCCCAGAATCTCTATTTGGACTAGTTGTAGGTTTTAATCGACTTAATTGTACCACTAGGTACGATACCGACTTTTAATGATTTTCTAAGGTATCCAAGTATGCAAACATGCTATCAAGTACATGAATGACATGGCAAGAATATAATAGAGCTGGGCTTGATAGCACTACCTGCCTTAAAATAAAATTTTGACCTCAAAATTTCACTTATCGGACTTAGAGAAAAGATGTGGGTATTGGCTCTCATCTGATGCTCAACTTCCCACGTCATCTCCTCCATCGGAGTATTCTTCCACCACACCTTAACCATTGGGATGCTCTTATTCCTCAACACTCAATCCTTTCGGTCTAGAATACGTACAGGTTGCACCTCAAACTTCAAATCTTCCTGTAACTCAATCGGAGGTGCCTCGAGGATATGGGAGGGATCAGGTACATACTTCAACATCGAGACGTGGAAGACATTGTGAATCCTATCCAACTCCGGGTGTAATCCTAGTCTATATGCCATTGGCCCAATCCTTTCAATGATACGAAAGGGTCCAATGTATCTCGGATTGAGCTTTCCCCGCTTTGCAAACCGAATCACACCTTTCCAAGGAAAAACCTTAAGAAAAACTCTATCATCAACTTCAAATTCCAGATCTTTTCTCCGTCTATCAAAGTAACTCTTCTGCCTGTCTTGAGCTATCTTTAAACGCTCTCGAATAACCTTGATCTTGTCATTTGTCAGATCAATCAACTCTACATTAAATAATTTCCTATCACCCACTTCATCCCAGCAGAGTGGAGTTCGACACTTTCTCCCTTGCAGAGCCTTGTATGGTGCCATCCCAATACTAGACTGAAAATTGTTGTTATAGACGAACTCCACCAACGACAAGTGTTTGTCCCAACTCCCAGTAAAGTCAATGACTCAATCCCGTAGCATATCCTCCAAATTTTGAATGGTCATTTCAAACTGACCATCTGTTTGTGGATGAAAGGCAGTACTAAATCTCAAATTAGTTTCGAGCGCCTCCTAGAATTTCGGCCAGAATCGAGAAGTGAACCGAGGGTCTTGATCTGACACGATAGAAACTGGGACTCCATGCAATCTCACTATCTCATCTATATAAAGTTTAGCTAGTTTCTCAATGGAATACGTGCTATGGATAGCCAAGAAATGGGTGGACTTAGTCAATCTATCTACAATCACCCAAATAGCATCCTTCCCATTCTGCGTTCGCAGTAAACCTAATACAAAGTCCATAGTCATGTGCTCCCACTTCCATTCAGGGATAGGTAGAGGCTAAAGAGTACCCGATGGTTTCTGATGTTTCGCCTTGATCTGTTGGCATGTGAGACATTTTGTCACAAACTCGGCTATGTCTCGTTTCATACCCGGCCACCAGTAACTTTCCTTGATAGTCTTGTACATTTTGGTGCTTTCGAGATGTAAAGCATAGGCGGAAGAATGAGCTTCCTCCAAAATAGCCAATCTCAGCTGATCATCCTTAAGGACACAAACTCGGTCCCCAAGCATCAAGATACCATCATCATCGAGTCTGAACTCATTAGTTTCTCTATCTCGCAACTTTTGAACTTCGCATTTCAACTCATCATCAGACTTCTGTAATTCCCTTATTTGATTCAACAGTAAGGGTCTCACAACAAAACTAGCAAGTAGGGTTCCATCCTTGCCATTACTCAACTAGATCCCTACAGATTTCATCTTAAGTAGCATTGGAAGATAAGAATTCTGAAGTGATGCTAATGAAGATGAGGATTTATGACTTAAGGCATTTGCTACAACATTTACCTTCCCTGGATGATAATCAATCATTGAGTCGTAATCTTTAATCAACTCTAACCATCATCTTTGCCTCAAGTTGAGTTCTTTCTGGGTGAGCAAATATTTCAAACTTTTGTGGTCGGTAAAGATCCGACAACTCTCACCGTATAAGTAATGCCTCCAGATCTTCAATGCAAAGACTACTGCTGCTAATTCCAAATCATGGGTAGGGTAATTCATTTCATGCTTCTTCAATTGCCGAGAAGTATAAGCTACTACTTTCTCATCCTGCATTAACATGCACCTTAATCCTAATTTAGAGGCATCACTGTACACCACAAATTCTTTCCCACTAATAGGAAGTGTCAAGACGGGAGCTGAGGTCAATCGATTCTCCAGCTTCTGAAACCGACTCTCGCAAACATCATCCCACTCAAACTTGACTCCTTTACAGGTCAGACGAGTTAGTGGATCAGTTATTAATGAGAACCCCTGAACAAACTTCCTATAGTAACCAACTAAACCAAGAAAACTCTGAATCTCTGTCACCATTTTCGGTTGCTCCCACTGTAAGATTGCCTCAATCTTCTTAAGATCGACATAAATTCTAGCTCTAGACACAACATGTCCCAAGAAAACTACTTCCCTTAACCAGAACTCACATTTGGAGAACTTGGCATAAAGTTGTCTCTTGTGCAAAGTGTGCAGCACAATGCGCAAATGGATAGCATGTTCATCATCATCCTTTGAATACACCAGGATGTCATCTATGAATACTATCACGAACTTATCCAAGTACGAGTGGAACACCCTGTTCATAAGATTTATAAAAGCTGTCGGGGCATTAGTCAGACCAAAAGGCATAACCAGAAACTCGTAATGCCCATAATGAGTCTTGAAAGTAGTCTTGGGTACATCTTGTTCCTTGATTTTCAACTGATGATACCCAAACCTCATATCAATCTTAGAAAACACCCTGTAGCTGATCAAAAAGATCATCAATCCGTGGTAAAGGATATTTATTCTTGATGGTCACTTGGTTCAGTTGACGATAGTTAATACATAACCGAAGAGTGCCATCCTTTTTCTTTACAAATAAGACTAGCGCACCCCAAGGAGAAATACTAGGGCATATAAAACCCTTATCTACAAAGTCTTGCAGCTGGACTTTCAACTCCTTTAACTCCGCCGAAGCCATTCGATATAGAGGAATGGAAATAGGTGTGGTACCCGAAAGTAGATCAATAGAGAACTCAAGCTCTCGATTAGGAGGTAGTCTCGGTAATTCATTCGGAAACACATCAGAGAACTCATTTACTATTGAGACATCCTCTAACTTAGGTTCCCCCTTTGAGGTATCAATCACATGTGCTAGATAAGCCGGATACCCTTTCTGCCCTAGTTTCAAAAGCTTTTGATAGTCAAGATTACACAAGATTGTAATACTCGACGTTCCCCTGCAAATACAACTTATACTCCTTTAGAATTCTGAAGTACAACTTTCTTCCTGAAACAATCCACATTCGCCCGATGTGTAGTTAACTAATCCATACCCAATATCAAATCAAAATCCCAGATTGCTAGGGGAATTAAGTCAGCCTTGAATTCTTTCTCACCAACCCTTAATCCACAGTCTCTATAACAGGTGTTTTTAACCAACTTCTTTCCTAGAGGGGTATGAACTACAATTTCCTCCTTTAAAGGTGACAGGTTTTTATCAGAAAAGGATGCGAATGTCGTGCTCACATAAGATCTATCCGAACCAGAATCAATTAAGACATAAGCATCTCTGTCAAATACAAACATGGTACTTGTCATTGCACTAGGTCAGACTCGTGCCTCTTCCTTTGTCACAGTAAAAACTCTCATTGGGGTATGAGTCTGCGGTCTAGAGGGTGGATGCGCCGGGGTATTATTCGCCACGCCGGATCGCATCGCTACACCTTATCTCAACTGTGACCCAGAAGAATCTCTTCTCTGCATATTTGTGCGAGCTTGGGGAGATAAAGCAACTGCAGTAGCTCGTCCTAACTACAGGCAAACATTCCTCATGTGGCTCTATTGACAACACTGAAAACATCACACGGGCTCCCTACACTGCCCGACATGTGATCTCTCACAGTTTTGACATCTGTCAAAACCCCCAAAACTCTTCCCAAGAGCACTCGCCACTGATCTACTGAATCTAGTAGACTTTTGCTGTGGCTATTGAGATGAGGGTCGATTAGATGCTATTGAAGCAGTGGTAACACTCCTTAAAACAGATGAATCCTTCCCCTTTTTCGATGACTGACTGAAAGATATATTCGAATTCTTCTTCTTAGCAAACTCGGCCTGAATTCTCCTATTCTCAGTTGTAAGTTTCTTAGCCCGTAAGCCATCTACACAACCTCTTTATACGGCTCCCTACCCATCACTATCATACGGTCTCTAATTTCATTCCGAAGCCTTTCCTCAAAGTAATTAGCCTGATCCCGCTCAGTCTTCACTAGATCGGGCACGTAAAGCATTAGCTCGTTAAAAGGAGCCTCATACTCCTCTATTGTTAAACTCCCCTGTTTCAGACTCAAGAATTCCTTCTTCTTTTCCTTTTGATGAAAATAAGTATAATACTGGTCGTTGAACTCTCACAGAAAATTCGATCAGGTCAAAGAAGTGGTAGAACGAGATTTCACTAAGTATCACCAAATACGGGCCCTATTCTCAAGTAATCTAGTGGCTACCATCAATTTTATATCATCATCTAGTCTCATATTAGTAAGTGTTTCAGAAGCCTGAATGATCCAATCCTTATCTACGGTTGCATCCAGATCACCTTTAAAAGAAATACAGTCGAGCTGTCTAGCTTCCTTAAGTTTTATAGAAATGGAGACATCAGGTACATGTGGTGGGACAAGAGATGGTGGTGGTGGCACTAGAGGTGCGACTGAAGGAACGGTAGGAGGAGCTTGACCAGCCTAAGCTTGGCCAGTAATAGCAGTGAGGAAAGCTGCCAATGCTTGAACTGCCTCAGGAGACATGGTAGGAATACCAAAAATACCAATAGGTGGTGGAGGAGGTGGAGGATATGGAGGAGTTTCAGTCTATTCAGCAGCAGGTACTACCCGAAAAGTAGACGTAGCAGATTCCCCCTTTACAAGATCTGGCTGACGATGCCGAGAACGACCTATTCCTCTCCCCACTGATCTAGCGAGAGGTGGGAGTCCACGTCGAGGAGGCATAATGATCTATAAGAAGAAATAGAACAAGTTTAGACAACTTCAGGTCCTATATTCAGATGCATGCATTCAACTCAATTTAACTTAACTTGGGGTCACACTAACACTATAGTTTTTTTAAAAATAACTTTAAAACTAATGGCTCTGATACCAATTGAATTGTCACGACCCGGTACTCTCTTCGAGCCAGTGACAACCGCCGCGATGTCCCGATAGACAATCCTTACTCGAAATGTCAACCGAAACCTTGCAAGGCTCTAGCATCAATTTTCTGCCTCCCTTGTGAGCAGCAGTTACTAAATATCATATTTTAAAGGAATATAGACTATCTTCAAATCAAAGACAATCAAAAAGTAATTTCTATCGCATAGAGGTATTTTTGTCATTTTACTCAAAAATTTTGAAACCTGCTAAGAATATAATATATAAATGAAAAATATACATTTCATATCTAAAAATAAATTTCGGTATCTAAATCATCCATTTAAAGTGAAATTATAGCTAATCAAACTAAATAAAAATATTGAATAAAATATTCCATTTTCATATAAAATAATATTTATACAATATTTATATGACTGTAATCCTACGATTTCTAAGGGTGTGAATCCAAAAGCAAACCCTCGACAAAATCGACGGTCTACAGATTGCCCTGAGCCTGAAATGGGTGAAAGAAGGGTGGTGAGTTTTTATAAACCCAGTGAGTAAGCAAAGTTCATCTATAACATCTAAAGCCGAGTAAATGGATACAATTAAAACATCTTATCATAATATGGTTCATAACATTAAAACTCATTTCAACACATATAAAACAGTTACATTTCATAAAAAAATTGACAAGGCTTATGACTCTCTTAAAAACTTGGCTTGTGCCAAAACTTGTACTCAGTTACACCTTGAGCAGGGCTTCCAACCGAGTCGGCCAAGGCTATTAAAATAACATATTCACATACAACATGTTTTTACGTTCAAAAACACAGTCGTTCCTTGACGTTGGCTGAGTTTCACCCTCACGTGGTGGTTCGGTGTGAAGTGAACTCTAAACTACCTTAGGAGATACCCTCCGTGCCTCTCATACTAAGGTAAAATATGACGGGGTTTACCGTGCCCCTCTAATAGGCTAGTCCATGAAAACCCACCCACTGCAATAAGCTAATCAATTACCCCACCAAATCAATAAAATTTCGACAGTATGACATGGCTAATATGATATTACCCAGCCTGTCAAGGTAAAACAAAACAGTTCATATATTCCACATAAACACAAATCTAGCCGTTCATGCCATCACATTGTCATAAGCCATCAATTCAAATCATATGTCAATTACAAATCCCGTTATGCCGATACATTTATTACAAAGCAGAGTCGGCACAACTAACAATAGTCAAAACATATATATAACACAAGTGTATAGTCTCCGCTTACTCAATTTCCAAAACCAGGATTCAATTTCAAACCAAATTATGAATCTCATTTCATTTAACCAACACTTCAGTTATAAAACAGAATAGTTTATAATTTAAGTTCATTATTCTTTAAAATCATAAAAACGAGTATAAACTACTTTAGAGAGTTAAGATGATAGTCTGTTTACTCACAATAATGGGAGTACTCTTACTCGTAGTCCTTGGGTACGATATCCTTACCCTTACCAGAGGGCTCACCACTTATATTTAATACACAACAAGTAATTCAATACATTTTTGCCAAACTATTATAAAACTATTTCAGGCTCTATATGAATGCATGAAATTGAATGAGAAATGTTCGAATAATCACTTAAAGATGGTGTTCTACGTAGGTTCAATTTGTGAGACCTCAACCCCTATAAGCTCATAACGAGGCATAGACGTAATAACCCAAGCCAGGGGTAGTTTCGTCATTTCCTCTAAAAAGTTCCCAAAAGGATGTTTTTTGATATTTAAGGTCTTAAATAAGCATAAAGACCAAATAAATTATGTATAATGATGAAAACATGAAGAAAACTAGATGTGGCAATAATTTTCACAATAGGGCCAAAATGGTCGTTTTGCACCTAGAGTCAAAATTTTAAGTTTTCGTAAACTCGAGTAGTTTAGATCATTGTGGACCTTGTCCCAGTGTCAAAAGAACAAAAAGATTGCACAAAGGATGGGAGGAAGACAAAGCCACCATGTTAAGGGCATTTTGGTAATTTCGGTGGAAATTTGGATTAACTTGAAGTATAAATATATTTCTTCCAGCAGCTTCTCACATTTTCCTACAGCTTCTTCTTCTTTTCCCTCCTTCTATCTCATGTTTGTTTCCCCTCCATGGAAGCATGGTGTGAAAAATTCATAACTTTCTCTCTCTAGCTCTAAATTTCTTGCTTTTGCCCACTCTTTCATACGATTTTTTATGCTCTTCCACTTTTATACCTTAAAACCCTCAAAAAGTCTTTGTTCAGTACTTTCTCTCACTAGTTGGAGGTTTTAGAGAGAGAAAGAGAGATTTTTCAAATTTTTTTGGAAGCTATTGGAAAAGAATTCAACTACAAAGAAACCCTAAGGTGAGTGATGAACTAGGCTTGGTTTTAAGTTGTTGATAATGGCTAGTAATTGGGATTATGAGCTGTTTGATTGTTGAGTTGTTTACTCATTTTTAGTGTGATTAAAGTAGTACAAGGAATAACCATTTGATATATTTGGAAGCCAATTAGGATTGGCTAGTAAAAGTTGAATTAGAAACTAGCTTTTGGAGTGATATTAATGTAAATTGGATTGGTTGTGATGTTGTCTGTGTATAGGTTCCAACAAGGCCTCACATGTCCATTTGGAGTATTAGTTAAGGTTAGAGTCAAGCAAAAGAAACAACAAGACCGGTGAGTGAATTGTATTTCAAAAATCATTTTGGGAATGTGGCTGTTTTGTACAAAGAATTTGAATGATTTTATACAACTTTACTTAAAAACAAGTGCCTTGGGAACAAGCTTTTGCTAAATGGTTTTATGTTGTGATATGTGGTTGTTATGGATTCATGCACTATTGCATTATGATGATATATATATAT
>NC_030855.1:12575765-12602183 GCF_000208745.1 Theobroma cacao
ATATAGTCTCCAGTTACTCAATTTCCAAAACCAGGATTCAATTTCAAACCAAATTATGAATCTCATTTCATTTAACCAACACTTTAGTTATAAAACATAATAGTTTACAATTTAAGTTCATTATTCTTTAAAATTATAAAAACGAGTATAAACTACTTTAGATAGTTAAGATGATAGTCTGATTACTCACAATAACAAGAGTACTCCTACTCCTGGTGTTCGAATACGATATCCTTGCCCTTACTAAAGGGCTCACCACCTATACCTAATACACAACAAGTAATTCAATACATTTGTGCCAAACTGTTATAAAACTATTCCAGCTCTATATGAATATATGAAATTGAATGAGGAATGTTCGAATAATCACTTAAATATGGTGTTCTACGTAGGTTCAATTGTTATTGGATTGAAATGATATTCGATGTAACTCGCACTATACATTGTTTAATTAGCCAAAACAGCCGATTCAACTCCAAATAGATTCATTGCACTTTCGGTACTTCAAATACACCCAAAGTACCTCAATGAACTTGATTGTGACTTAAATGATCACATCCGAAACTCATTTTGATTCCAAACTAACGTGCTATTCAGTGTCAACATAGTCCAATAAGTCCATATATATCATTAGAAATCAAATCCAAGTCCATTTAGCATGATTTTCTCGTTGTCGGTCAAGTCGTTTACTAAAGGAAGTATACTTTTCGATAACCATTGTTGATATTTGACACCATAAATCATCAAATACGAGCTAAATAATATGAAATATAACAAAATTCATCATCAATATATTCCCTATCAAATTCAGCCAAGGAGGGTTTAGTGAAGGATATGTTGTTTTCTTGCTTGTTTTTCATACCGAATATCACAAAACAACTAAAAACACCTAGATAGCATAAAATCTAACAAAAACCATCATCAAAACCTCCCCCCCTTGATTCAACCAACATGACTTCCTTCATGAAAGTTTGAGTTTCAACCATAGAAAATAAAAAAGAAAGCATGGGAGAGGTGAATCTTAAGTTAAAATCGTGAAATCTTACCTTAGATCGCTTCGTTTTTTGGTAAACGACGAATTTCTCTTGAATTTTCTTCCTCAAGGGTTGTTTTTATTCTTTCCCCCCTTTTCTTTGGCTTGCACGGCATTGAAAGAAGAATTGGGAGAGGTTTATGTTGGTTTATAAAGAAAATTATAAAAGAATTAAAGCTTGACACGTGTCAACGTGTGAATGGTTCATGGTTAAAACTTAACTATTAAGCATTTTCTTACCACCACATATAATACCTTAATTATCCAAAGTATAAAAATGATAATAGGTGAAATTCATGGGCTTGACAAGTGTCACGGTGGTTAAAATTTCAAAAATTCCTATTACGTCCTCATGGACACATGGAATGATCGGTTTGCCCTTATGCTTGAAAAAATTCAGAATTGAGATTTTTCACTTCTCAAATTTAAATTATGCTCCAAATAGTCAAACTTGGTCAAAAATCTCGTCCAACATTCCAATTTTGCCTTCGGATGGCAAAATGACCATTTTGCCTCTACGTTATAAAAATTCCCGGATTGGATTCCAAATTAATCCTCGAACTCTGAATCACCATTTTGAAACATTCTAAGGTTCAATAACTCTCAAATACATCCCAAAATCTCTATTTGGACTAGTTCGAGGTTTTAATCAACTTAATTGTACCACTAGGTATGATACCGACTTTTAACGATTTTTCGAGATATCCAAGTATGTAAACATGCTATCAAGTACATGAATGACATGACAAGTATATAATAGAGCTGGGCTTGACACCTGACCACTTTTATTTTTGTTTCCATGGAAAAAGCTTGACTGATTTGGTCAGAAACACTTGTTATCCCACCTTAAAATCAAGATTAACTAAAGGTAGTGGATCATACTCATCATAACACTGTTTAGTTTTAAGTTGTGGTGGCGGTGGCTCTGATTCAAGAATTGATGCTTACTTACTTGTAGGTGATGGAGTAGGATTACCTTGATCTTTATTAGCTAAATCCACTCTATAGCAATAAGATGTGGTTGAAGGTGTGAGACCCTAACCTCTATAGGCTTGTAACTAAGCATAGATGTAATAATATGAGCCAGGGGTAGTTTCATCATTTTCTCTAATAAGCTCCCAAAAGAAAGTTTTATGATATTTTAATGTCTAAATAGGTATAAGACTGCATAAATGATGTGTACTGATGAAAACACGAAGAAAACTAGAAGTTTCAATAATTTTCATAACAGGGGCAAAATGGTCATTTTTCACCTCGAGTTAAATTTTAAGTTTTTATGAACCCAAGTATGTTTAGACCATTATGGACCTTGTCCCAATGTCAAAAGAGCAAAAAGATTGTATAAAGGGTTGCATGAGAACAAGTTAACTAGTCAAGGGCATTTTTCTAATTTTAAGGGAATGGATAAGATTGGCTATAAATACATTTCTTCCAGCAGCTTCTTCTCCCATTTTCCAGCAGCTTGTCTTCTTCTTCTTCTTCTTCCCTCTCACGTTTCTTCAAAACTCCATGGAAGCTTGATATGGAGCTTGCATAATTTTCTCTCTCTAGCTCTAGTTTTCATACCTTTGAGCCATTTTGACTAGAACTCTTTAATTCTTTCACTCTCTCACTTCAAAACCCTTGATAAAGCTTATTTCCAAACTTTCTCTCACTAGTTGGACGTTCTAGAGAGAGAAAGAGAAAATTACCCCATTGATTTGGAAGCTATTGGAAGAGAATTCAACTATAAAGAAACCCAAAGGTGAGTGATAAATTAAATTCGGTTTTTAGCTATGAATAATGACTAGTAATTTAGATTAAGAGCTGTTTTATTGTTGAGTATGTTCATTATACTTTTTTAGTGATTAAGATAGTGAACATAGATAGCCATTTAATGTGGCAATTGAAAGCTAGCTAAGAAATAGCTTTTAGGGTTCATAGTGTGTGAATTGACATATTGTTTATGATAATGTGATCCTAGGTTCTAATGAAGTCCCATCCTTCCAATCGGATCATTAGGGGAATTAGAGTTAACTAAAGGCTCAATAATAAATCGGTGAGTGGACTGCCTATCAAAACTATTTTGGGATTGTGACTATTTTGTACAAAGTGTTTGAATGATTTTATACAACTTTTCTTAGAAAATTAGTGCCTTGGGAACAAGCTCTTGAGAAATGGTTTATGTTGTGACATGTGACTATTATTGATTCATGCACTACCAAATGGTGTTGATATATATATATGAATATATTGTTGTGTAATGACATTGACTCGGTTATGTGCGAGTAGGAAGTGCGCATAAGTCGAGGATGACCCGGTTATGTGCGAGTAGGGAGTGCGCATAACTAGGTGATGACCCAGCCATGTGCGAGTAGGGAGTGCGCATGAGCTGGTAATGATGATGATGGGATGGTGTGAATGATGATGATGGGTATATGTATACATATATACATATGTAAATATGTGTGATATAGGAAATTAATGAGTAATGGTATATGGTTGTAACGCATGTGAAACTTGACATGTTAAACCGTGAAAAATTGTTATGTATTTCTTATTGGCTTTGAACATTTCAGCAAGGTGGTTTTCTTTGGGAGAAAGGGAAATTTTTCATTGGTGCCCTGTATCTCGCTGCAGCGAGAATCATTTTCGTTGCAGCAAGAAACTCTTGGGTTGTGAGAGTTTCTCAGATTTGGATCTCGCTGCAGCGAGAATGAATTTCGCTGCAATGAGAAAGTCACTGTAGCATTTCGCTACAGCGAAAAACTCTCTGTTTGTCTAACTAAATTTCGCTGCAGCGAGAAACCTTCTATCCATTTTGCTATCTTGCGAGTTTTTGCCAAAATTTTCCATTTCATTTATACCCTAGTGGAGTATGGACTTTCAACATGTTTGGGGATTATCTAACTAAGTTTGAAATGAGGAAATTTTGAGAGAAACCCTTAGTTGGTTGAAAAGCCCTAGTTCGGCTAATAACTTAAATCCCAATGTCGTTGCAGCGAGAATACCTTCCCGCTACAGTGAAGATTCGTTGTCGCATTTGACTTGCTTGTGTATCACTAAAGCCTTCATTTTACAAGTTATTCGTTATGTATGGGTTCCTCATGACCAAGTGATTAATATTTAAAGGTATAATGAGGGGTTTTTAATATGAATGGAACTAAATTGCATTGTTTTGAAACAAATGCATAATGATTTTAAATTCTCCCTAATTGTTGCTTGTTCCCTTCCTTGTTCACTCACTGGGTTTATACTCACCATTTTTAAACTTCATGTTTTCAGATCACAAGGCAGCCGGTAACTAGGACGAAGTGTCCTTGTAGATTTGTGTCCATATTTTGGTAGGTGTCTTGGCATTCAGTAGCTGTACATTCATTCGAGTCACTCCGCTGGAAGTCGAGTATTATTTTGTTGTGTATAGACGAACCTAATGTAAATTGTTAAGATATATGTTGTAGACAATGTATATACACTTGTTTGGTATGTCAATATGAGTTGGCAATGTGTAGTAATATTTTGATTCTAAGTTATGAAATGTGACTTAGCAATTTATGATGGAATGATAAACATGTTAGATTAATAGGCTTGCTTGGGCTTAGTGGATTACGTTCATTGGGCCCATGCGCCGGTCATGGCCCAGAAATTGGGTCGTGACAGAAAGACTCTTAGTTGCATTGAAAATAGTAAATTCCACTACCTACTCTCTAACTTTGAAAGTTATTCTATCTTCCTTTACATCTATTAGTGCGCCTGCAGTGGCTAAGAATGGATGTCCTAAAATGATTAGAACCTCTTGATCCTCCTCCATCTCAAGTACTATGAAGTCTATTGGATGAACAGTTTCCTAACTTTACGCAAGACATCCTCTATCACCCCACAAGGATGCCTTATCATTCTATCAACTAGTTGCAAAGTGATTGTAGTGGGTTAAATCTCGTTCAGTCCAATTCTCTTAGCAACAGACAAAGGCATAATTGAGACAGTAGCACTTAAATCACACAAAGCTTTTGAAAAATAAAAATTATCAATTGAGCAAGGGATAGAAAAACTCCCTAGGTCCTTAAGCTTTGGTGGAAACTTGTTCTGGATTATTACACTACACTCTTCAGTGAGTGTAATTGTCTCAGAGTCCTCTAGTTTCTTAATCTTTGTCCATATGTCTTTCAAAAAACTTCACATATAATGGCATTTGCTCTACAGCTTCTGTAAAAGGAATGTTGATGTGAAGCTTTTTGAATACCTCCAGAAAATTTTGGAAGTGCTTATCAAGCTTTTGTTTTTGAAGGCATTAAGGAATGGGTGGTGGTGGTAAAGTTGCCTTTGCTTCCTTTCTTTGACTTTGCTTGTCAGCTATCTCAATCACTATTTTATTCTCAACAGGCTCATCTTGAAAATTGCTTGCCTAACACTATGTTCAACCTTTTTTCCCTCCCTCAGGGTGATTACCATAACTTGTTCCTTACCTTCTCTCCTTGGATTCACCTCTGTATCATTAAGCAATGTTCCTTGAGGTCGGTTGTTTAATAAATTGGCAAGTTGACCAACCTGAGTCTTAAGGTTTCGAATTGATGTTGCTTGACTCTGAATGAGAGCTATTTGACTTTGTATAATGGTATCATTTTGTGCCATGTACTGCCTTAGTAGATCTTCCACAGCTAGCTTCTTTTCTGAAATAGGTGCACCGACTTGCTGGTGAAATGTTGGAGGTCCATTTGGCCTTGAAGTTAAGGATGAACTGTAACACCCCGTACCTTCGTATAGAAATCAATAAGATCTTATCGACAAGACAAAGGGTCAATTGACGTTAATCTAAGTGCCAAAGAGTGGTGGCGAGTGAAAAGAATATTTTAGAATAATATATTATGTACACAAGAAAATAATAACTAAATAATAATATTTTTTTATTGAGGATGAATTAGCGAGTTAAAAGACGATTTGGAAGTGAGCCGGGGCCAAGTGAGACACTTTTGGAGCCCTAGGAGACAAGTGGAAAATTATGGAATAAAATAATAATTTTTTGATAAAATAATATTAAAATAATATGGATGTCAAATTGGCTATATTATACGAGGAATGTCTGATTTGTACAATTTATCTACGTGGGGGAGTGGAAGTAAGGGAGAATTTTAAAGAAAAACGATGTCAAATACAAGTGAAGCTTGTGCATGAAATGTGATTGGAGGAATAAGGTGACAAATGAAATAAATAAAAAATAATACCATGTGAATCAATGCATGGGCAAAGTAATTTAGCCAAAAGATAAAGGAATGGACAAGGAAAACCTTGCATGCACAAGCCACCAATGAAAAGTGGGGTTAATGACAAAGAGAAGAATTGAATGGCATGACATGTAAAGAGAAAAGAAAAGAAAATAATAGAAAAAGGAAGTGACTTTGAGCAAATTCGCCCACGTATGAGCAAAATGAAAAAGTGAAAGCCATTTTCAAGGCTTTTGCATTGAGAGGTCCGCCCATAACAAAGTGAGAAGAGAAAAAAAGAAAGGAGAAAGAAGAAAAAGAGAAAGGAAGGTTCGGCTTAGAGGAGCTAGAGAAAACTGAGAGGTTTTCCTCCGATCCACAAGCCATTGTGGGAAGTTTAAAGAGAGCTTGGTGGCTCGGCTTAGAGATTCCAAGGTAAGGAAGGTAGAAATCATCATTTTGTTTGAATGCATGCTTTGTAAACTGATTGTGATGTGAGATTGTGTTTGTGGTAGGAAGAATCTACAAAGATTCAAGAAACCCAATGCATGCATGTAGGTGGATCTTGGAATGCATGGTGATTTTGAGCTAGATAAGTAATGGGTAAGTGTTTTAATCTCTAAATCACAAGTAGCAAGGAGAAATGAGATGTGTATTAATTGCTTATACTTGTGGCAGCAATGGTGACTGAAGATGTGAGGAAATTGTGAACTATATGTGGAATTCAAGCTAAAATCGAAAAGTAAGCAAGCAATGTGAGTACATTATGTTGTGTTGGCTATGGTCGACTGAAAGTATGTGGATTGCATGTTAAATGATTGTGAATAATGTTGATGAAAAATGTGAAATTGGGTTAAGAATTCATTGATTGAAGTGTTGCCCATATATGTGTATGATTAAGTGTATTGAGTTTGGATGGTTGCTAGGAAGTGTATAAGTAAGGAAAGTGTGTTGTGGTGGTGTGCCAGAGGAGATAATGGGTCACCGGTAAGTACAATTAGATAGATACACACCTGAATCAATAGCAACGTAACGTCTCGCTATTGTAAGGTGAGTAAGGGGTGTCTATTTCAAAATATCTATACACTATATATTGTTATACGTTTAATAAACGTTGCCGGTTTTCTTAAATACAATTATGGATAGCATGAGCTGTTAGCCTTGATAGGCAATTTTAAAAATGGATTCACAATGATTTATATATTGCTATTGTGGAAAGCATGAGCTGGTAGAAACCATAGGAAATTGTGGATGCAAGTTGATTTGGAAATCGTTTGTGTAGAATATATATATATATATATATATANNTATATATATATATATATATATATATATATATATATATATATATATATATATATATATATATACACATATGTAAAGAGTTTTAGAAATCGCGAAACAAGCCTTTTTGCAATGTTTTACATCAAAATCCATGCCTTGTATCTTTGCGTGATGTGCATCATTAAATGATTTTAAATGTAAACTTTTGAGAACCGATTTTAGTCCGATCTTTATACAAAGTGTTTACACCATGCCGTTTAATGTGAAAAGCAATTTGAAGGGTTATCGATCCTTGTTTTCAAACAATTTAAAGGAAAAGCCTAAAAAAACTTGATTTGGTTTTAAAAATGGTTTTGACAAACCGAGAGCGTCGAGAGTAGGTCAAATGTCACATCAAGATAGTGTGACCCTTGTGCACAAGTGAGCTCTAGCTAAAGAACCTTTAGGTCACCAACAGGCTATTAGGCGTGGTTGGGGCCATGGTCTGTGATTATAGGTGGCAAGGCCACAAGTTGATATACGCGGTTGTGACCACTTGATTTCTTCGATGTTGTCCAACATTGTTGAGACTGCCATGGCTGTGGGAATCTGGTTAAACAGTGTTCTCGGATTGTTATTATGTGGAAGAGGGTCCACGAGTTGATATATACGATTACCTACTCAAGAGCCTTGAGAGTTTTTAGACTCTTACTTTTTTGCATGGTGGAGAGTTAATGTTTTTCCATAGTTCCCTTATTTAATCGAAAGCTTTCAATGCTTACTTAATGATCATGAGTTGATTTATGTGGGTGTATATGTTGATGTTTTTTTACACGCCACACATTTTGGGGAACGTGTGTACTTTTATACGATTATTTGTGTTTTTGATGGAAGGAAATGATTTCGATGATTGAAACTCTTTCTGCTACGCTTATTTTGGGCATTGTTTTGCAAAGAAAGTATTGTATTATGATTTTACGACATTATTTTTACAAGGCACAAATACCCTTATTGTGATTTGGTTTTATAAGAATATCATTTTACATTCTGGTTTATCGCTTAAATGATCTGCTTTAAGCTTGTTTCTCATCTTCACCCTACACACGGAGCAGATGATCACTGAGTCTGTGAGACTCACCCCCTTATTTCCCCTTTTGTAGATAGTGATCGGCCTAGCGATCGTTCATCAGCACATGTTGTCTACCGTAGATAGGTAAAGGCATCTCATAGCACTTTATTCCGAGTCACTCCACTACTAGAGGTTGAGTCATTTGTAATGTATTATTTTCTGTAAATAGACACTAGTCTCAATGTGATTGTAAAGTTAGAGATTATACATTTGGATGTATTTTACAATTATGTGGAATAAAGGTTGAACAAGCTATAACAACGTTTGTTCAAATTACGTTACAAAGAGTTATATGATTCAAAGGGATTACTTAAGTTGGTGGAATGAATATAATGAATTAACAAGAGTTTCTAATAAGGCTTGTTTTGTACTTGACGAGTTCTCCCGAAAGTCTCAGATGTCGGTAGTGATTGAGGAGTGGTCGTTATAGACTTGGTATCAGAGCCTAGGTTTAGTCAAGTCTTGGAATACTTGTGTTGATCAGTGGAGTTATCAAAGTTAGTGTAGAGTCTTGTTTATGGTTTGTGACTGCAGCATAAGTCATAGACAATAAGGTATATAAACTCATATTCCTAGTAACCTACCTTTTTACTAATGTCATATAAAAGTAATAAGTAGTGCCGTTGTCTGGGTTTGAGATGCCACCTGAGACACGAGCCGTTGTTGGAAAGATTTTGAAGCAAGATGCTCCTAATGGAAGGTTAATGTAATGACATACCCCTCCAATTAAGGATAGAGGAAGGTGGAGCAGGACTAATAGGTCCGTAATAACTTATTTATTTAGTTAAGCTATAACTTGAACCCATGACTGTCAATGGGAAGAAATTGGATGACATTGGAGCTGGTTTTGATTTCAATTAAGTGGCTATGAATTCCCAAGATTTGATTTGACCATTATGGTTTATAGTTATAAGTATTTGAATTAGCCCAAGGGTGAAAATCAACGATTATTATAATTGATGTGCGGTCATGAAGTAGAAGGCTAGTAAACAAATTTGCTCTAAGGGTGAGCTTAAATTTGGCTGTGCTTAGCATGAAGCTAATGAATTAAAGGACTAGTTGTGGATTTGGTAGCTTAAAGTCATGTAATGACCTTTAACGTGATTGTTACCGGTGTCCGAGACTTGCGAGTAAACCCACCAAATCTTGAACAAGCCAAAATTGAGCCTTCTGTTAATTCCATCAAATATACCTTCAAGAATACATTGACTAGCAATAGTATACTATCGTTAACAATTAACATGTTCGAAATGTCATTAAACTCCCAACAAAATTAACGTCACTCTTAATATTCATTACAAATCACAAGTCCTTAACAAATACATATCTGTAAGGTTAACAATACTTTATAACGTCTAGCGGTTCTACGTGACACGACCCTAGATAGTGAAGCGACTCAAAGTGGATGGCTATGAGATGCCATTAACTACATCGTAGCGAAATAGGATACACTGGACAACACATCTGCAATGATCACCTATCTGTAAAAGAAGATGAAAGGGGTGAGTCTCACAGACTCAGTGATCATCAACTCCGTGAGTAGGGTGTAGATGGGAAACAAACCAAAAGCAAAAAATTTGAATGTTTAAAATGTAGAATATATAAACAGCTTAACTTAAAAAGGGATGTGAGACTTACTGGTAAACCAAGAAATTTAATGCAAGATAATTAATCCAAACCATCATTATATACGTATCAAAACCATTTGGTATACACATGCATGCTCCTATAAGGCTAAATTCTTGGAAAACTTATAAGCAAGTTCACAAACCACCTCATACACGAGGAGTTAAAACCACATCATTGTATAAACAAGGGAGCTGTCGAAAATCTTATAGCTCTCACCATGCGTAGAAAATACAAGTTCGAAAATCCAAAGAGACTTTACTCTCGAGAAGAAAATAAAATAAAACCCATGGACCCATTTCCACATAATAACATCTGGGAGCTCCACTCCACCAGATCCCACATGCCATGATAGTCTCAATGATGTTGGCTGACATCGGAGAAATCAAGCTGTCGCAATCGCCAATATCATTGGTGGCTTAGCCATGTACATATCACAAACCATAGCCCCAGCCATGTCTAACAGCCCGTCGACAACCCAAGGATTCTCTAGCTAGAGCTCACTTGTGCACAAGGGTCACACTTAACCAAAGTGACACCCGACCTACTCTCGAATCTCTCAGTTTAGTAAAACCATTTAAAAATCGAGTTACATTTCAAAGGCTCATTTCAAATCCCTTATAAGCTTTGTAATATAAAATCATTGCATGAAGTTAATGTATAAATTTGCATGGTGAACACGTGTTTATTTCATGAATGCACATCACACAAAAATCAAGGCATAATTGATAGAAAATCATGGTGTAAAGGTGTCACGACCCAATTTTTGGGCCATGATCGGCACATGGACTCAATGGACATAGTCCACTAAGCCCAAGCAAGCCTATTTATATAATCCTGCTCATCATCCCGTCAACTATTCTTACATTTACATCTCAAAATCTCAACCCTTAAATATTTTAATAGTAAATTATAACAATCAAAAACTGTATTTATATTAGCCCAAAATAACATTAACTATTGCCACCCATGGTGGCTTTACCAATCAAAATATACATATATGGTCTAAGGCATACATCTTAGTACTTTACATCGCATGTATGTATTTATAAACAAAAATGACTCTAGGCTTCCAATGGAGTGACCAAGGTGAAGGTGCGGCTACAGAATGCCAAAATACCTACCAAGGATACGAATTTATAAGGACACCTCGACCTAGTGACCGGCTGCCTCTTGATCTAAAAACATAAAGTTGAAAACAGTGAGTATAAACCCAGTGAGTGAACAAACAAAGGGAACAAGCAAGCGATAAGGAAAGTTTAAAGAAATCATGATGCACTTATTTTCAAAACAATGCAATTTAGTTTAGTTCTTATTAAAACCCCTCATTTCAAACTTGATTAAATAAATTCCTTAATGTTGAGAGTCCCTAATCAACTATGGTGCTAAAGAAATGGAAAATGGGGCAGCAACCAAACTTGGTAGCAAGCAAAATAAAATGTTTCTCGCTGCAATGACAAAATCAACTTAAAAATACTTAACATTTTGCAAGGTTCAACATGTAAGGTTTCACATACATTACAACCGTATACCATATTCATGAACTTCCTATTATGTAAATATATATATATATACATACATAACCACCAATACCACCACCACCTCACCCAGTTCATGTGCATCCCCCCACATCGTGCACATAGCCGGAGTCATCGCGTGCATCCCCCCACATCGTGCACTGGTACAGACATCATGTGCTTCCACACATCGTGCACAATTAGTGCCATCGTGTGCATCCCCCCACATCGTGCACACGGGCAATATCACCATCCATCTCCCTCACCACCGTCATCACCGGTAGGTGCACACTCACCTCGCACATGCACAGTTGCATTTGTCACACAATGGTACCATTTATGACATAGTATATATATATATATATATATATATATCAACATTATACAAAAACATATGGATTCATCACACTATTCATTTCATAACATAAAAACATTTCATAAGGGCTTGTTCTCGTGCGAGTTTTGAAGATAAAACCAATAAAACGCTTTAGGGGATTCAATCAAACATACATGTGTATATCCTAAAACTTTTTTTAATGCAAGTTCCCTCACCGGTATTTGTTAAATCCTTACTCAATTCCAACTTCCTCTAATGGTCCAAATGGGGCGGTGGAGCTTCGTTGGAACCTATCATCATAATAGCATCACAATTAACTCAATTCGCATAAATATGGTTCTAAAAGCTATCTCCTAAATCATGTTTTGCTAGTTATTCCTAAGTGTAGTACCCCGTATTTTGATACGGTGGCTAATAAAGTTTACGGATTCCAATTGAGGTTAAGTGCCGAGTTAAAAAGGGTAATTCAAAAGTGAACCTGTGAAATCTCGACCTCTATAGACACGTAGCCAGAAGTAGACGCGATAATGCGGACCAGGAGTAATTTCATAATTTCTCTTGGTAGGCTCTTACGAGTGGGTTTTTTTTATGCTATTAAGGTCTAAATAGGCCTAAGGAATGAATGAATGATGTTTATGATGGTAAATAAATGAGGAAGATAAAAATAATGATAATTTCCACGGTAGGAGCAAAATGGTCATTTTGCATCTCGAGTCTAAATTTTTAAGTTTCGTGAACCCGAGTACCTTTAGACTATTATGGACTTTGTTTTGGTGTCAAAAGAGCAAAAAGGTTGCACAAAGGATGGGAGGAAGGTAAAGCCACCATGTTAAGGGTATTTTGGTAATTTCGGTAGAAATTTGGATTAACTTGAAGCTTAAATATTTGAGCTCTAGCAGCTTCTTCTTCTTCTTTTTCCTCCCATTTCACGTTTCTTCATCCTCCATGGAAGCCTCCTTTAAAGCTTCCATAACTTTCTCTCTTTAGCTTCAATTTTCATGATTTTGAGCACTTTTTCATAAAACTTTTTATGCTCTTTCACTATCCAACCTTAAAACCCTCAAAAGTCTTTGTTCAGCACTTTCTCTCACTAGTTGAAAGTTTTAGAGAGAGAAAAAGAGACTTACCATAGTAGCTTGGAAGCTTTTGAAAAGGAATTCAACTGCAAAAACCCACCAAGGTGAGTAATGAATTAGGTTAAATTTTCAAGTTGTTGATAATGGTTGATGGTGAGTTAATCTATTGTTGAGATAGTTATTTAATTTTAACTTGACTAGAGTAGTGAAAGAAATAGCCACCTAACGGTGATTGAAAGCTAGTTAGGAATAACTAGCTGAACTTGAGTTAAGAAATAGCTTTTAGAATTATATTAATGCCAATTTGGGTTGGTTGTGATGTTGTGTGTGTNTTATATATATATATATATATATATATATAATCAAACATTTCCAACCTTTTAAACATTCATGAAGTTCCTAGGATTCTATCAGCTCATGCTGTCCACAAATTTGCATTTAAAGTAAATAAACATGTGTATATATTTATATAGTTACTGGAATTTTTTAAAATGGACACCCTCTACTCACCTCCCAATAGCAAGACACTACGTCGCTATTGATTTATGCGTGTATATAACTAATCCTATTTGTCGGTCATTTCTTACCTTGTCCGGCATGCCACCACAACTCACTTCCTCTATTTATTGTTTCCTAGCAACCATTCAAACACAATTCTCTTATGCACTCATGCATGGTAGAAAATCAACAAATAAATTCTTAAATCTTAACATGCACAATTCTTATCCTTTATTTTCTTCCACATTACATCCTTACAACATCAATCTCACCACCAATACAAGCATTCCTCCTAATCTATAACCATATAGCATAAACAACTAAGGATTTGGCCACAACTTGCCTTACCTTTACTTAATAATTCAACTTGAGCTTAAAATCAAGAAATCTCACATTCCTTGTGGTTCACCAACATGCATGATTTCCTCTTGCTGTCACAAACATTTTCACACATTATAATCGATTTAAAAAGTAAATATTCTATCAAACTAATAATTTTTACCTTAACTTGAAATCTTTAAGCCAAACCTCCAAGCTTTCCTTGATTCTCAACAATGGCATGCGGGTGGGAGGAAAAACCTCTCGATTTTTCTCTAAGTCTTCCACCCGAACCTTCATTTCTTTCTATCTTTTTCTTTCTTTCTATCTTTCCTTTCCTTTCTCTTTTCTTCTTTCCTTCTTCACCTTTCTCTTTCTTCTTTGGCTATGGGCGAATTCTTCAAGGTTGAGCCTTGCAAATGGTTGGCTTTCCTTGTTTATTTTTACACTCACATGGGCGGATTGCCCAATGTTGCCTATTTCTTTATTTTTCTTTTCTTCCTTCTTTCTTTTCTTACCATGGGTGGATTGCCCAATGTTCCATAGCTTTTTGACTTTTTTCCCACTTATTTTATGGGATAAAATCACATGGCAAAAGGCATTGCCACCTTCCACCCCGCCATTCACATTTCATTCTTTACTTTTCATCATTTTTCATTTCTTTGTTCCTTATACCATTTTTACTTTATATCTTATTTAATCATTTATTATCCCATCCAAACCTCATTCACCCCACTTTCTTCTTCCCTTATTTGACCACCATTAAACCAATCACCTTTCACGCAAATCAATTTTTAATCTTATTATTTCTTTACTTCACATGGTGGGGGTCCCACATGTCCCCCACTAACTTTTCCTTTTTGCATGCTATGGTTGCATGTAATAGTAACTTTTACATGTACATCACATGTTCCACTTAGTCTAACCTTCCTTGGTTAGTAAATTCTCTTTTTTAACTATAAATATTAAAATTACAAACGAGTCCTCAAACTTTTCCTTATTTACTATGTGACCCCTCCAACTTTCATCCTTTACAATTAGGTATTTTCAACATTTCTTAAACTCCAATTTCCTTCTATTTTTCTTCCTTTACACATGTACAAATGTAACGGTCACTCTTCGACCGTTATCGACGTTCAAGACCTTCAAGAGAACTCGCCAAGTCCAGAACAAGGCTCACTAGAAATACCCATTAACTCACTATATATGATTAGCATTCCATATTAGTGCTTAAACCATATACTTTCGTATCATATCTTGAACCATAATTATAATAATCAATTCAATCTTTAAAACATATAATCATAAGCATATACAATAAGGTCTAAAGTCTCCACTTTAATACTTATACTAAGGCCACTATCCATTTACAATTAAATAAACAAAGTGCTACTGCTCGAACTCTAACAGCGGAGTGACTTGGAAGGAAATGCTATGAGGTGCCTTTACCTATTTGCGATGACCATAAGTGTCGATGATTGCACACTAGGCTGATCACTATCTGTAAAAGGGAAATAAGGGCGTGAGTCTCATAGACTCAGTGATCATCGGCTCCGTGAGTAGGGAATAGATGGGAAACAAGCAATAAACAGATCATTTGAATGATAAAACTAGAATATAAAATGCTAATCTTATAAACCAGAACACAAGAAGGATATTTGTGCCTTGTAAAAATAATATCGTAAAATCATAATACAATGTTTTCTTTGGCAAAATAGTGCCAAAAATAAGTGTAACAGAAAGAGTTTTAATCACCAGAAACATCATTTGCCATCAGAATATGAAATACAGTATAAAGGTATGCACACTCCCAAAATGTGTGGCATGTAAAGAAATCAAAGTGTACATCCACCTAAATCAACTCATGTTTGTCAAGTAAGCACTAAAGGCTTTTATTTAAACAATGGGAGCTACATAGAAAATCTTAACTCTCCACCATGCAAAAGAGTATGTGTTGAAAAGTCATAAAGCTTTCGAGCAGGAAAGTATAATATCAACACGTGGACCCACTTCCACGTAATAACAATCCAGGAGTCTTACTCCACCGGATTCCTATAGCCATGGCGATCACCACAATTTTGGCAGACATTAAAAAATCAAGCGGTCGCAATTGAGTATATCATTGGTGGCCTAGTCATGTATATATATCACAAGCTGTGGGCCCCGCCATGCCTAACAGCCCATCAGTAACCCAAAAGTTCTCTAGCTAGAGCTCACTCGTGCATGAGGGTCACACTTAACTGAAGTGACAGCCGGCCTATTCTCGACGCACTTGGTTTTTTAAACCAAGTTTCAAAAATCAAATCAAGGTTTCTAAGTCTTTTGCTTAAAACCCTTTGAAAACAAGGTTCAATAACCTTTCGAATTTCTTTTCACGTAAAAAGGCATGGTGTATTCTCTTATACAAAGATCAAACTAAAATCAGGTCTCAAAAATTTTGCATATAAATCATTTAACAAATGCATTTAACTATGCATATCACACAAAAATACAAGGCATAGATTATTAATGCAAACAGTATAGAAGGCTTGTTTCCTAGTTCTTAAAACACTTTACGTAAATAGCTCATCTATAGATATATCCAAAACAGTTTTCAAAACAACTTTCATCCACAATTTCCTACGAGTTCTACCAGTTCATGCTTTCCACAATAACAGTGTAATCGTTATAAATCCATTTAGAAATTGCCTATTGAGGCTAACAGCTCATGCTTTCCATAATTGCATTTAATGAAATCTAGTAACATTTATAAAACGTATAACCTTATATAGCTATGCAAATTTTTGAAATAGGCACCCCTTACTCACCTTACAATAGCGGGATGCTTTGTCGCTATTGATTCGGGTGCGTATCTCGCTATTTCTACTTGTCGGTCACTCGTTACCTCACCTGGTACGCCACCACAGTAAACTTTCCTAGTAATAAATTAAACTCAATACATTTAGTGTATATCATTTCCACTTCTCTTTCTCATTCAGTCATGAATTCTCATTCTACTAACTTGCATCTTGACACGTTTTGGCTAAGGTTCTTCATATCTTTTGGTTGCATAATTCTTTAGATTATAAGTATCGACAACTTGTTTATCACGTTAACACACATATTAATCCTTTCCAATGGTATCTATCAAGTTCAACTATCATTTTCACACCAATAACCTCGCATATGGCAGCAATTATAAATCTAATTTCATCAAGCATTTCCTAAGTTTACATGCATATAATACCTCGTACTTTGATATGGTGACTAATAAAAACTTACTAGATGCCAATTGAGGTTAACTATGATGTTTAGAAATGATGAAAGATGAAAGGAATAGTTTGGGATAAAATATTCTACACACGAGAAAATAATAATAAAATAATGATATTTTTATCGAAGAAGAAATTGTGAGATAAAAAGTTATTCGAAAGTCAATTAAGGCCTAATAAGGTATTTGGGGTACCAAGGGGACAAGAGGAGACAAGAGAAAATTTTTGGAATAAAATAATAATAAAATATTAATATTTTATTCAGTGTCAAAATTTTCCATGAAGAAGGAGTATATGGTCAATCTAAGTGGGGGAGAAGAAGAATGAGAGAATTTTGGAGAAAAATGACGTTAATGGGACCGCGTGTCTTTATTAAGTAAAGATAGCGTAGGTAAATAAATATTTTAAATATTATGGGGACACCGCGTTGGAGTACAAACTTCATACTTTGTTTGTACATGTGTAGAAGAAGATAATAGAAGGAAGTTGGAGTTAAATGAGTGTTGGGAGGACTAAATTAAAATGGAAAAAAATAAAAAGGGCAAAATAGTAATTTTACACAAATCTTGGTCAAAGCTTCCAAAGGAAGCTTTGACTCTCATCCTTATCAGCCCAAAACAGTCCTCATCTCCTCCAGCAAGATGTTTCTTCTTCATTCTCGAAGCTTCCAATGCCATTCTCTCATTTTCCCATGGAAACTTAATTTTCTTTCCTTGTTTTCTTTCCATTTCCTTTCTCTTCTTGCTTCTTTCCTCTCCCAACTTCTTGTGCACCAAAGTTACAACTTCTAACCCCAATTTCCAGCACACCTAAACCCGAGGAGGAGAAGAAAGAAAAAGAGAGAAAGGAAGAGAAAAGCTTGGTTTTGGTGATTCAAGCAAGGAAATGTAAGAATTCTTATTTTTGGCTTGAGTAGTTTTTGAAAATGAGTTAGTGACTTAGAGAAATGTCTTGTGGCAGCAAATATTGGCTTGATTGGAGAAAAATTGGTAACATGAAGGACTTAAAGTGGAAAAGGAAAACGGTAAGCATAACACTACATTTTAAAGCCTACAGTTAGTTGAATATTGCGAGGAATTATGGTTGTTGAAAGGATTTATTTGCCTAAGCTAGTTGAAAATTATTAAGATTGTATGGCATGTTGTTTGAAAGAAATGAAAAAGGAATATTATGGATGGAGGATTGAGAAACAAAGTATTGAAAGTTAGATAGATAACAATGCATGTAAACTAGGAAATAATCGAGTGAAAGTGAGAATGATTGTTGCTGCCATATATGTGGATTATGTGTGGAAATATAAGATAGATTTGGGTGGAAATTATTTAGAAAGGTTGAAGTAGACATGTGACATCATAATTAATTTGCCGGTGATATAATTTAAGGAATTTCGTAAGCAATGATATAAGTAATTTTGGTAAAAATGTATTAAGATGTGAGTTAATTGAAGATGGTTTCATGATAGGATGAAAAACACAAATTTGAGTAAGGATTAATTGATTGAAGTGCTGCCCGTTTACATATGTAATTAAATATATTGACTTCGTATTATTGTTAGGAAGTGCAAATATAAGGTTAGAGTATTGTGGTGGCGTGCTGGAGTAAATAACGAGCGACCGACTAGTGAAAATAGTTAGAGACACCTTTGATCAAATAGCGATGTAATATCCCGCTATAGTAAGGTGAGTGAACTGCATTTCAAAATCATTTTGGGAATGTGACTGTTTTGTACAAAGCATTTGAATGATTTTATACAACTTTATCTTAAAACAAGAGCCTTGGGAACAAGCTTTTGCTAAATGGTTTTATGTTGTGATATGTGGTTGTTATTGATTCATGCACTATTTCATTATGATGATATATATATATGTTGTGCATGATAGTTGATATTGTGTATGATGACTATAATTGTGTGTGTGCATGATGTGGGGGGATGTACACGATGGCACTGATTATGCACGATGTGGGGGGATGCACATGATGGCAGGCTATGTGCACGATGTGGGGTGATGTACATGAGCCGGGTGTGATTATGCTGATATTGGTGTTATATATGCATATATATATATACATCTATGTTTATGAAATCAAAGTTCATGAGTATGGTATATGGTTTTGCATATGTGAATCTTGCATGTTTAACTTTGAAAGTTGCTAAGTATTGTCAAATTGGTGTTCATTGCAACAAGGAATTTGGCTGTAGCGAAATGGATTCTCGTTGCCGCTAGAAACTCTCAGTGGTGGTGTAGTACTGTCACTTTGATAGCGATTTTGACCACCTTTAAATCAGAACTGGGCAAAGTGGTAAACACTAAAGTCGTAGCCCTGCCTCTTAGCTTTCTAATGACCTAAAACGTATGTCGATTGGACTCATGTAGTGGAATATATGCTTGAAAAACTGAACCGTATGAAAATCGAGAATGCCTTTTGTTGTAGCGAGAATGAAACTTTTTGTTTCGCTTAGCATTTGGCTAGTTTTTGCCATATTTTCCACTTCTCCAATTTCATGTTGAATATGAATTCTCTATCGTCACATGATTTAGTGACCAAGGGTTCAATTGAGGGTTTTAATAAAGACTTAAGCTAAAGTGCATCGTTTTCAAATAAGTGCATTATGATTTCAAACTTTTCCTTATTATATTGCTTGTTCCCTTCCTATGTTCACTCTCTGAGTTTATACTCACGTTTTCAACTTCATGTTTTCAGAATCAGTGGTGGTTGATATGTAGATTGAGGTGTCCGCGTACCCTCATCCCTTGAGTAGGTATCTTGACACTCAGTAGTCATATCTCCCCCTCCAGAGTCACTCCACTGATGGTCAAAGTCTTTGTATATGTTTCATGTGAATTTGCAAAGATATATTGACAACTATTTATGTATGATTTGAATTATGATGCTAATGTGAGCATTCACTTTGGTTTTATGAGTTGCGTTGGAGAAATCGGCATTTGAACACTATTAAGTACAGATCTTAATGAAATATGCTAGATAGATGGGTTAATATACAAGTGCATATTGAGAGGCTTGTTAGGGCCTAGTGGGCTATGCCTATTGGGTCCTTGCGCCAGTCATGGCCCGAGAATTAGGTTGTGACAATGCACCATAATTTACATTCATATGCTACCTACACTTGCACAATTATTTCCTCACAATATTCAACTAACTGTAGGCTTTAAAACATATTGTTAAGCTTACCGTTTTCCTTTTCCACTTTGAGTCCATCATGTACCCACGGGTTTATTGGCTTGTATGTCACCAATGTTTCTCCAATCAAGCCAATCTTTGCTGCCACAAGACATTTCTCTTAGTCACTAACTCATTTTCAAAGATTACTCAAGCTAAAAACAAGAATCCTTACTTTTCCTTGGTTGAATCACCAAAACCAAGATTTTTCTTCCTTTCTTTCTTTCCCTTCTCCTTTCTTTCTTTCCTTTCTCCTTTCTTCCAAATGATCTCATCTATTTTCTTTCCAAGAGTACGGTTTTTCTTGCAAAACAAGCCATTTTTCTTTTCAAGTGCATGGTGGCAAGGTGAAATGGTGTGGAAGAATGAAGGAGAAGAAGAAAATATATTTTGGGTGAAGATAAGAATCGGCCATGGGATAAAAATGAAGAGTCAAAGCTTCCTTTGGAAGCTTTGACCAAACTAATGGCAAAATTATCATTTTACCCTCCAAGGTTTTTACCCTTTTTAATTGTATCCTCCCACAATATTTTAATTCCAATTTCTTTTCATTTTTCTTCCTTAACACTTGTAACAATAAAGTATCAAGTTTATGCTTCAATGTGGTATCACCGCAATATTTAAATTTTTACTTACCCGCACTAGGTTTATTTAATAAACACACACGGGCCCCATTAACATCATTTTTCTCCAAAATTTTCTCGTTCTTCTTCTCCCCCACTTAGATTGACCATGAATTCCTTCTTCATGGAAAATTTCAACATTGAATAAAATATTAATATTTTAATATTATTTTATTTCAAAATTTTCCACTTGTCTCCTTGGCACCCAAAATGTCTTATTATGCCCTGATTCACTTTCGAGTCACTTTTTATATTGTTAATTCATCCTCGATAAAACTATTATTATTTAATTACTATTTTCTTGCGTGCGAAATATTTTATTCCAAACTATGGTTTTCACCCTTCATCACTTTTAAACACTCTAATTAACCTCAATTGGCATCCGACAAGCCTTATTAGCCAACGTATCAAAGTATGGGGTGTTACAACAAACAAAATATAACGTTTGCACTCCACCATGGTATCACCATAATATTTAAATATATACTTACCAACACTAGCTCGATTTAATAAAAACACACGGACCCATCGACGTCGTTTTTCCTTTAAAATCCTTTCTTAATTCTTCTCCCCCACTTGGATTAGTCATATATCCCTTCTTTCTGACTAACTTCAATAATAAATAAAATTTTAATATTTTAATATTTATTCATAAATTATTATTTTATTTCAAAATGTTCTTTTCGCCCGTCAAATGACCCCTCGTCTCATCGATAGGGCCTTATTGGATTCTGAATGAGGGTACAGGGCATAACAAGTCAAATGACTTAGAAATGTTGATTCTAGTCTAAATGCCATATGGAGTTCTTTATTTGAGCTTAGAAAATGCTGATTTTGGATAAGCTCCAAGAGAGAGCTTCTGCATCCTAAGTTTAAGAAATGTTGATCTTATGACTGTAAAGGCGAGATGCAACAGTTAAGTGAATTGTCCACCTTATAAATGTAATTGGTTAAGGATTGATTAGTCAAGATCTCAACACTAAGTGGTGTACAATTTGATATTTATATACTTCAAAGTTATTTGGAGACCATTGTTTAACCAAGTTTGCACTAAATGTTATGGTAAAGGTATATGATTGCTAGTAATGAAATATGCCCAAAGGAAGATTTTTTGCATATCCTAAAATGTGGAATAGATATGTCGTAATTAATGTTCTGATTGTGTACTTGTGATGAAAAGCAAGTTTTGCAAATTGTGTTTTTCATGATCATGAAATATATGAAGCTTATCAATATGTAGGCATGTTCTTGAAGTTGTACATTTTGTGATTCACATGAATTATATGGAATGAGATATCCCATAGATGGATTTAGTCTAATTGGTGGTTACATGATTATAGGTTTGGCATAAGATTGAGAATGTCGTAACATATATGTGGAGTGTATTGTGAAATGCTGAAAAGCCACATATACACTAATAAGGACAGTAAGATGAATGATGGGGGAAATATGGATGTTGTTATGATGAGCATAAGAAGTTTAAGGATAATCAATGCAAATTTACTAAGTTAGTTTTGTATGGTCCGAATTAAGGACAAAGATACCTTGGGAGATTTGAAAATAATGTTCATTGGGACCAATGAGCTAAAATGTGATTGAGCATGCATTGAATTGTTAAAGTTATGAGTGGCTTTGAAGATAAGCCTTTGATTGTTTAAAGTCATCAACAAAATTTTATTATAGGATGTGTTTAAGTGTTTTGGAAATGTATGGAAAAATGTGAGAACAATATACTAGTTTAACTTGCTGTAAGAGACTGAATTTGGATGGCCATGAGTGGCTTGTGAGCAATCAAGCAGTGTATAAGTATATGCTCATAAAGGGAGCTATGATTGGTAGATAAGGGTGGAACCTTAGAATTGCATTGTTGTAGTTATGAGATTTTGCTTTGTATAACATGATACAGTGTAGAACTCTAACGATGAGATTGTGTTCATTGCTTTAGGCATTAGATTACATGTTATGGACTTGTATCCACTTTGTGAACACCTTAGTGAGATAATTCGAGATATTCCTCACAATGTGAAAACCTTATAACTCAAGGAGCTAATGGCTATATAGTGACGTTGGTGCTCATGACTAATATGTCACATAGTATATAGATATATAGCAAGTATAAGAATGCTTGGAAATGTTGGTTTGAGGCAATGATTATCTTGCCGTTATGTAAACCTAATGATGTTACGGTCCCAATATATTTATAGAGGCAGGGCATAAATTGTGAAACGTGCTTCCCTCGCATGTTTCATTTCATTTTAAGTAATTATCAAGGTAAAGTGCTTGATAAGGGTAGGCAAAGGTTGAATTGTGCTCCAGATGCTTAGAGAGCAATGATGATATGGTCTAGTTAATTGATATTTACCCTTGGTGGGGGAGTAAAAATACACCACAGAATTCATAGAGATCTACTTAGAAAAAAGATGATGATTTGAGATTTCAAGTACTCATATACAAGTAAAGACTTTGGTAATGAACCATGACCTAGAGGCAAGATACTAGAATACGAATTTTGGCTAAGTAAAATCGGCTTTTAAAACACGTGGTGTTAAGGATGGTGCCAATTAGTGATTGACTCCTGTATGAGAATAGAACACCAAAACCAGTTTTGTGTATTCCCCACATGAAGGTGAGCATGATATGATTAATCGTAAGAGGAGATGATCCTAAAATTGATTCTCGGCTATTTCAGTATTATAGATGGCTTATTGAGCTTGTTATGCCTAAGACTATTTGAAGTTGGAATTTTTGGCAAAACATATGAATAGATGTGTTGCATATTGGCACGAAAACTTATATAGAGTTGCTTATAATTCTGTTCAATATGATATTCTATCAGTGGTTATAGCACCAGATGATGACTAAGATTATCCATCGGTGATTTTGGCACCAAACAAGTTAATTATAATTGTGTTAGCTTAAAGGTAAGTGTTTAGACTTTTGATATTCATTCATAAAGTTCTATCTGTTTGCGATCAAGCTTGGTATCTTTGATATAGCTTGAGAGGCTCGGTACATGAACTAGCTTAATTGTAAGCTAGAATTTGTTAAGCTATTATGAAGTGCATAAATAGAAAAGTATGCCATGGATTTAATTTCCTAAAGGTCAATGGAAAAGAACGTATCAATTTTGGTGTAGCTCCAATATAGAGTTTCGATACATGGAGGTTTGGGAAAAATTTATAGCTTCTGCACGAAGGCTGTGCATTTGAATTTATGTAAGTAAAAGTTTAAAATTTGCTTTGTTTGGCAAAGATCCCCATGATTAGGAATGATTAATTATGGATTTAATTTTCTAAGGTAAAAAGGCTAAAAAAAAAGGTCCTAGTAGATGATTCTTTGATTCTAAAAAGCACCTAAGAAAAAATAGGTGTTTTCAGATTTATGAACTAATGAGGCCGTGAGATTTGGCATTTGAAATGACTTTGAGGAATCTCAAGTTAAATATGTCTATAAATGGCATATGATTGGTAAATTAGCCATGACTCTAGAGTTACAGAGATGGTTAGTAATATGAGACTTGGTAAGGAACTTTAAAGGAAATTTGTGAGCAATTTTAACCTTAATAGTTTGAGCTAGTGATTAAAGAGATTCGTTAAGACCATAAGGACATGTGTAGAATGTCGTTATTTATTGAAATGCATTGTGGTAGTAAGGTAAGACAAGGGTTGTGAAGCTTGTTAGGACTCGGTATAAGTTGAAATTTACCTAGTGAGTACTCGATCATGAAAGTATTGGAGATTTGTCTTTGGGAATATGATTACTAATGGTTATCGGATTTGAATCATCCGTGATGTTGAATATATATGAGATAAATAAAGCGTGTTTTGATCCTTACGTATTATGAAATGCTTGAATGGATATTGTATGGAAGTACGTAAAAGCAAATAGAGATTGGTTGTCAATTTAGACCCGTAGTCAATGGTGGAATAAATGCTTGGATGTTGGAAGGTTTGATAAACGATCCAGGTAAAGGAATTGTGGGTGGTTATGTAAATATGCATGATTGATGATTTAAGGTTGATTTGATTGAGGTGTAACTAGAATTAATGACATATTTGAATTCTCTTTATAAGATGAAGAATAATATTGTTTCGATTCAAGAAGTGTAGTACACATAATTGTATGTATTATGACATTGTCGAGTTTTCTATAAAGATTGGAAGTTGATATAATGCATAAACCAAAATCCTATGTTAAGAATGCCCAACAAAAGTGATGTGATAGAATTTTAGAGTTTTGATTATTCACCCTACGTTGATTTGAATTCGAGAATGAATTCCTTTTAAGTGGGGGAGACTGTAACACTCTGTACCCTCATATAGAAACCAATAAGACCTTATCGATAAGACGAAAGGTTAGTTGACGTTAATCTAAGTGTTAAAGAATGGTGGCAAGTAAAAAGAATATTTTGGACTAAAATATTTTGCACACGAAAAAATAATAATTAAATAATAATATTTTTTATTGAGGAGGAATGTCAAGCCCAACTGTACAATATGTTTATTATGCCATTCCTACATAAAAATGCATGTTTGCTTACTTGGGTACTTCGAAAATCGTTAAAGGACGATATTGTACCAAATGGTACAACTAAGTTGATTTAAGACTCGAACTACTCCAAATAGAGATTTTAAAATGAAATTGAGAATTTTAAAACCCCAGAATGACTTAAAATGGTGATTCGGAGTTCGAGAACCGATTTGGAGTCAAATTGGAATTTTCATAACCTAAGGGTAAAATGGTCATTTTGCCACCCGAGGTTAAAAATGGGAATGTTGGAAGAAGTTTTTGATCAAGATTGACTATTTAGAACATAATTTGAGTTTGAGAAGTGAAAAATTTTAATTCTGACATTTTTTCGAGGATAAGGGCAAAATAGGCATTTTGTCACCCAGGGGCAAAATCGTAATTTTACACCACCCAACACTTGTCCAGCACATGGATTTTACCCAATATTATCATGGATAATTGAAAAAATTTAAGTGGTGGAGAGAGATTGCTTAATGGGTAAGTATGACACATGGACCAATGGAATGGTGACATGTGTCAAATTCTTATCCATTAATTATTTTCCTTATAAATTAGCACAAAATCAGCCCATTTCTCTTCATATGGCCGGCCAAAGGAAGAACAAAACCCTAGGTGGAAAATTCAAGGGAAAAGTGTGAAAATTCAAGGAAACAAGTGACAAAAGGTAAGATTTTTCAATTCTAGCTTGTGATCTACCTTTCCTATGCATTATTTTGCATTTTTCATGGTTGAATCACAAGATATCAGGAAGGATTCATGGCTGACCGAATTTAGAGAGAGAAGATTTGATGATTTATTTGGTTAGATTTTGAGATATTTTAGTGTTTTTAGTTGTTTAGTGTTGTGTAGCATGAAAA
>NC_030855.1:12602788-12618749 GCF_000208745.1 Theobroma cacao
GTTTAAATGGTAAATCTTTAGGTTTTATAAACAAAATGTGTTTAAATGAAATGATTTTATAAATTGTCTTGAAATTGAATGATGGCTTTGAAAATAGAGTAATTGGAGACCACTTGATGTGTTATAAATTTATGGTTCTAATTGATTAGCTTATGATAATTGGCATGAATGGTTGAATTGGTAAATGTGTTGAAAATGTATGAACTGTTGATTTGCCTTGAGAGGCTGTAAAATAAAATAATTACCATGTCATGCTATTGCAAATTTTATTATATGGTGGTTTATAAATTAGTCGCTGCAGTGGACGAGTTCCGTGGACCAGCCTATTAGAGGGGCACGGTCACCCTATTATATTCATACCTCAATATGAGAGGCGCGGTTGGATAACTCTTGAGGCTAAAACTTTAGAGTTCACTTCATGCCAAACCACCACGTGAGGGTGAACTCAGCCAACGCCAAGGAACGACTATGTTTTCAAAATAAAAACATGAATTATGCGTACATAACTTTTTAACAGCCTTCGCAGACTCGGTTGGGATAGCCCTCGATCAAGGTATCCCTGATAACTGGGTATGAGAATGATTTTGGCACAAGCCAAAGTTTAAAGAAATTCATAAGCCATGTTGATTACTCGATTTATATGAATTGATTTTATTTGGTTGAAACAAGTTGAAAGGTGATGAATTATAGTATGTTAAACTATTTTATCTGTCTCCATTTACTCAGCTTTAGATATTTTAGATGGTATTTGTTTACTTACTAGGATTATATAATCTCACCACCCTCATTTTCACCCATTTCAGGCTCAGAATAAGCTGTAGATAGCTGATTTCATTGAGGCTACCATTGGATTTGCATTTTCCAAGCTGTAGGTTCACAATTTTCCTTACTTTTAGTTATTTGGGGGCCCACTGATTATTGTAAATTAATTAAATACTCTGGATTACTGTATTATAGTATGTATGAATTTATTTTGCTTTTACACTGCTACAAAAAAATTATTTACGTATAACTCTAAAAATATTATTTTATAAGAAAATAGAATATTTTATTGAATATTTCTTTTATATATTTTTTTTATTATTATATCTAAATAATCATAATTTCTTTTTAAATGAAGGTTTTAGATGTTTAAACTTATTTTTAATTATGAATTATGAGTTTTGTACTCTCATACTACATTTTTAGAAGATTTCGAGAATTTTGAGGAAAAATGACCAAAATGCCCCTGTGAGAAACAATTGTTTTTCTATTGTTTTGATTTAGAAATAGTTTATAATCTCTCAAAACATAATTTTAGTGACTAATACTCACAGAGGAAGTGAAAAAAAAAACTGATGTTAAGCCTTGCGAGGTTTGGATTGACATTACGGGTAATGAATATCTATCGAGACGTCGCGGCGGTTATCACGGGCTCGATGGGAGTTCTGGGTCATGACAATGAATTAGCAAGTTAAAAGATGATTTGGAAGTGAACCGGGGCCAAGTGAGACACTTTTGGAGCCCTAGGAGACAAGTGAAAAATTTTAGAATAAAATAATAATTTTTGGATAAAGTAATATTAAAATAATATGGATGTCAAATTGGCTATATTACACGAAGAATGTGTGATTTATACAATTTGTCTAAGTGGGGGAGTGGAAATAAGGGAGAATTTTGAAGAAAAACGATGTTAGTGGGACCCGTGTGTCTTTATTAAATAAAGCTAGAGTGGGTAAGTATATATTTAAATATTAAATTGACACCTTGGTGAAGTGCAAATTTTATATTTTGTTTGTCCATGTGTAAAGGAAGGAATATAGGAGGAAATTGGAATTAAAGAAATGTTAGAAGGACCAAATTGTAAATGATGGAAAGTGTGGAGGGTCGAATGGTAAATAAGGAAAAGTTGAGGACTCATGTGCAATTACAATATTTGAAGTTAAATGGAAATTAACCAACCAAGGAAAGTTAAATTATGTGGGATGATGAGATGTGCATGTAAATTCACTATTACATGCAAATTATAGCATGCAAAAAGGATAAGTTAGTGGGGAACATGTGGGACCCCCATTATATGCAGTAAAAGGAAGAATAAGACTAAGTTTATTTGCATGTAATGAGATTGGTGCATTAGGTGGCCAAATGAGGAAGGATAAATGTGGGATGCATGTGACTTGAATGGTTTAATAAACGGCCAAATGAAATATAAGTGAAGCTTGTGCATGAAATTTGATTGGAGGAATAAGGTGGCAAATGAAACAAATCAAAAATAATACCATGTGAATCAATGCATGGGCAAAGCAATTTAGCCAAAGGATAAAGGAATGGACAAGGAAAACCTTGCATGCACAAGCCACCAATGAAAAGTGGTGTTAATGACAAAGAAAAGAATTGAATGGCATGACATGTAAAGAGAAAAGAAAAGAAAATAATAGAAAAAGGAAGTGATTTTCGGTAATCTGCCCATGTATGAGCAAAATGAGAAAGTGAAAGTCATTTTCAAGGCTTTTGCCTTGAGAGGTCCACCCATAACAAAAGGAGAAAGAAGAAAAAAAGAAAGGACGGTTCGGCTTGGAGAAGCTAAAGAAAATCGAGAGGTTTTGTGTAATATCTCGTGCTTTGATATGGTGGCTAATAAAGCTTATCAGATACCAGTTGAGGTTGATTAGAATGTTTAAAAGTGATGAAAGGTGAAAGGAATAGGTTGGAGAAAAATATGCTGCACGCGAAGAAATAATAATTAAATAATAATATTTTTTATTGAGGATGAATTAATGAGAAAAAAAAAGAAAAAAAGTTATTCGGAAGTGAATCGGGGTATAACAAGATATTTTGGGTACCAAGGAGACAAGTGAAAAATTTTGAAATAAAATAATATTTTATTAATAAAATAATATTAAAATATTACTATGTTATTTGGTGTCGAAATTTTCCATGAAAGAGGAATATATGGTCAATATAAGTGGGGGAAAAGATGAACGTGGAAATTTTAGAGAAAAATGGCGTTAATGAGGCCTGCATGTCTTTATTAAATAAAAATAATGCAAGTAAATAAATATTTTAAATATTATGGAGACATTGTATTGGAGTACAAACTTTATATTTCGTTTGTACATGTGTAAAAGAAGATAATAGAAGGAAATTGGAATTTAGAAGAGGATTGGGAGGACTAAATTGAAAGGATGGGAACCTAGGAGGGCAAAACAATAATTTTCCTATCAAGCTTGGTCAAAGCTTCTTTTGGAAGCTTTAACCCTTCATCCTTATCCTTAGCTGATCCTTATCTCTTCAAGATGATGTTTTTTCTTCTCCATCTTCTTCCTCCCATGCCATTTCCATACTTCCACCCCATTTTCATTTTACCCCATGCAATTGAAAGAAAAATAGAGAGAGTCGGCTAAGGAAAGAAAGGAGGGGAAGGTGGAAGGCTTGGGTAGTAAGTGATTCAAGAGAAATTGAAGAAATATCAAGTGGGTCTCAAGATTCAAGAAACATAAGGTAAGGATTTTTGTGTTTTAAGTTCATGGTTGGTTAAATCCTTGGAAAAATAATGTCTGAATCATTTTGTGGCAGCTATAGTGACCATGGGTGTGAGGAAATTATGAATTTTGTTGGGTGAAACTCAAGCTAAAACTAAGTGGTAAGCTTAATGCTACAATTTGAAGCTTATGATTGGTTTAATATTGTAAGAATGATTGTGTGCATATGTAGTGTTATTGTGATGTCATGGGTATGGTTGGGAGGCAATTATATTAATTGGAAGTTTGGTGTGTAGATATGTATTGTAAGGAAAGGTTTAAAAGGTTATGGATGTTGGTGTGCATGAATGAATATTAATGTTATGCTTGGTGGAAACATGTAAATGAGGATGGTGGTACATGTAGACTTAGAAAATGTTTGATGGAAGTAAATTTATAGTTGCTGCCATATGTTAGGTAATTGTTATGGAAATGATGGATAAACTTGATAAATATCCTTAGACAAGATTTATATATGTGCTAAACTCATAAATAAGTTGTTGGTATCCAAATCTAAAGAATTACGCAAGTAAAGGATAAAGGCCACTTTGGTAAAGAATGTGTCAAGATATAAGTTAGTTGAATGAGAATTCATGATTGAAGGAAAAAGAGAAGTAGAAATGAGGTACACTAAAGATACTGAATTTGGATTGTTGGTAGGAAGTACAAAAGTAAAGGTAGTGTACTGTGGTGGCGTGCCGAAGGAAATAACGAGCGACCGGTAAGTAGAAATAGCTAGATAAGCCTTTGCTTTAATAGCGATGTAACATCCCGCTATTGTAAGGTGAGTGAACTTGCATTAAAATATTTTGGGATAATTGCATATGTGTTTAATTGAATCACCTAAAATGTTTTATAGGACTTTTTTTAAAAACGTGCATGGGAACAAACCCTTGATGAAATGTTTTTATGTGGTAACATATGTGATATAATGAAACCATGTGTTCTTATATTATGTAGATATGTATGTTATGCTTTAATTAATAATGCTGTATAATAGCAATAATCGTGCACGTACGGGTGTGGGAGTGCAAGTGACGGTGCCGGTGGTGTGCGGTGTGGGAGTGCACATGCTAGTAATGATGTGGGCGGGATGTTGGTCCCTATAATATGTGCTAGAGGGGGGGTGAATAGCACAATTTGACTTTTAACAATATTGGAAACTAATTTCCAGAACTTAAGAAAATAAAAACAAAGTATAAGATGCACAACAATTTAGAGTGGTTCGATCCAAGACCTACATCCACTACATTGATTATCCAACCAAGGATTTTCCCACAAATCCACTAAGAACCGGTGAAATTCACAAGCTTTCACCAAGCTTTACAATGGCTTTTCAAGGCTCAGCCAAAACCTTTTACACTAGTTTTTCACGAGCTAAACTAAAACCCAAAGTTGTTTTTCAAGGCTCAACCATAACCTACAACAATCAAGCTATCCCAAGCTTGAACAACCCCTTAGAGTGATTTCCTCACTCTAAGAATACAAGGAAAGTAGTAAAAGAAAGTACCTATGATCACTGGTTGATTTGATTGGTACAAGATTGAGTGCTAAATACAAATGCAAAGAGTAGGCGTTTAAGTGAAAACAAGTGCAGCGAAGATTTTTTGGTTTTTCAACTCTCTATAGCTCAAATCTCATTCAAGGCTTCTAAAAAACTTGTTTCTAACTGTTGGAAGACCCTTTTATACTTGGAGATGCAACTCTGATGGCAGTTTGGCAGTTTTATGTCTATTGGAAATAGTTGAGGATGAGTTCTAACCGTTAATCTGTCTTGTAGTGCTCTGGTTCAAATTGCAGACAAATAGCTCTTAGTCAACTGACTTGGTTGACTAAGTTGGTTCTGTTTCAGGTTGCAGATTCTGGCAGAGAGTAGTTAGTCGACTCACTTGGTCGACTAAGTTGATTTTGTTTCTCAAACTCTTCAGCCCGCCATTCCTCCAATTTGAAACTTGGTCAACCAATATTCTTCCTTATTTCACCAATAGGCTTTCTCCTCATTAGATAGTTACATCTTGTTATTTTTATTCCTCTTTTTCTTTGATATACTCTTTGAGGAGTTAAATGATTAATTTCATATATTAATTTTCCTGCACACTCAAGTAAAGATATAAGACACAAATGAATGGGAATGTTTTATTATCATCAAAAACTAATGGAGCCAATAATCTCCCCCTTTTTGATGATGACAAAACATTCCTTGATTGACAGCATAGTGTCCTTTTAGTCTTTTTAGTTTTCTGTAGAAAATGAGGATTGCTCATCCTAAGTATATGCTCTCCCTTAGTGTATGTATATTTTGCTTACTTTATTCTAGCAGATTTTATTCTTGTCATATAGAGAGAATGACATTATACACTTAGACTATATATGTGTATATACATGTGCAGAAATCTGAAATGATTTACAGCAATAAATGTTGATAGATTTTTCATAAAGAATTTAGCAGAGTTTTGTCAACAACATACAGTCATAAGATTTTATCTAGTCCCTTCATAATTCAATTGACATTCAATACACAGCATCTATATCTATTTATAGACAGAAGTTATTCTCAATGCCATATTGAAAATCATTTATCAACTTGTAAATCAATGTCAGCTTAGCGTCAGCAGATTTTGTTCATGACAGTGAAAATACTGAGATAACAAAATATTAGTAGACTTTAATTTGTAGCAGTTAAACAACATAGACATTTCAGAATTCGCTTTTCACACACAACTATATAAACAACAGAATTAAACTTAAGTGTTCAAGTGCCACCATGGCACAAATAACAATTAATAAAAAAGTATTTCGAAATTGCCCTTGGATAATTTTACTTCCTATCTCTTATTTTTTTAAGTTCCTGCTTTTGATTATGCTTTCTTTTCTTTCCTAGGTTCTTGGTTCCTCCACCCTAACATTTTTTTTGTTTAAAATTTATTCTCTAGTTCCTACACCCATTCTACTCCCCCTTTTTGTCAGCATCAAAGAAAGGGGCTTCTATTCATCTGATATGTCAGAAGGTGAGGATTCAGTGTCATAGAAAAGGTTTATAGGAAAAGGAGAAGGCTCTCGGAGAGGTGATGACTGTCTAGGGGAAGGTTCTGGTGAGGACTTGTTTGAGACAGGGATTGGACTCTGATGAGAAGAGGCTGAAATTGGTCTAGATTTCTCTGCCAACCTAGAAGACTTTTTTCTTTTAAGAAAAGATGACTTGGTGGCCATAGTCTTCTTTCCCTTGGTTGGTAGTTTTTCCTCAGTTGATAGTGTTGCATGGCTTTTTCTTTCCCAGATTTTGTCTTTACTTTGAGAGCTGATGCAAGTTTCTTTCCTTTTCCTGCATCTCTACCATTTTTTTGAGTTTCTGTTCTGGTAGTGTCTTTTTCAGCTTGTCCCTCCTTAACCATTTGGAGAAAGACATCCATAATGAAAACTTCCTCTGAATTTGGAGGAGAGGCCTGGTGTTTCTTTGTTTCTGAACCAACCACTTCGTCCCTTGTTCTGATTCATTTTTGCTTTGAAGTTCAGAAAAGGGTGTCTTGGCTGGCTGATCATCCCTTTGGTGAGAGTCTTTAGTCTGCAAAACAAGACTGGCAGATTTGTAGGTGGAACCTTCAGCTTGAAAGCCATAACTTCCAACATAAGGAGTAGATTTTTCTGCTGACTTAGCTGAACCTTCAGCACCTTACTATGCTGGTGCAGTGTTAGATGTTGCAAACTTGTCTGCAGCCACAAGTTCAGATGGAATGTTTTCCTTATCCTTCAGTTTTTTTTCCAACTCAGTGATTCTCTCTTCAATTTTCTGTAGCTTTTCTCCTTGGTCAGTCAGCTTTCCATCAATCCTCATGAGCAAGTTGAAAATTACTTTATTTGAGAATCTGGAAGAGGCTCCTTCAGGTTGAGTAGGTAGGTTGTGTTCTTTTCTTGGACCGATCTTGGGGTTCTTAATGAACCTTTCCCCATCGAGTATATACCCCATTTTAACCAAGCTCCCATAATAAATAGCTTAATCTCTGGTTTTTACCAAGTCCATATCATACCTCTTTGCCCATATTCTTTTCTTCTGTACAAGGGATGTAATGACATTCCCATACGGCAAATTAACCTTGTCAAGTCTGCAGGTACTTCTCATTTTTTCAATCATATATCTTTTCAGATTCAGAGATACCTCGTTGAAGGCATGTTTCATCAGCCAAAGGTCCTAGAGGCTGATGTAGCTAAGACTTCTACTTCTACCTTGAATTTTGTTGCTATAAAATAGTGTAAAATTCTAATATGAGGGGTAAAAATCAGACCCGAATTGCTTTTTGAGGAGTATTTTTCCTTTCTCTGGGTGATGATCTCTCACAATGAGGATGGATCATATTTTTCAGGGAGCTCATACTCACCTTCTTTACATTCTATTTTCAGCAAGTTTTCTAAATCTTTAGCAGTCACAACAAATTCTTTTCCATTCAAATATACATTTAAACCATCTTCGACATAATCATCGGAATCAACTAAGTCCTTTCCTTTAAAAGCAATCCCAGAATAGAACTCTTTGACCAGACTTGCACTAGAAGACCTATTCTTAAAGGTGCTGTAACCTTTTAGTTTCAGTTCATCAAAGTACTCAGATAAACTAGTCTGGAATTCTACATTTTCATCAAAACTTTTCCAATCAATAAATTTGCCATAGGAGATTGATGCATTCTCAATATTTTTGAACATATATTCATGCAACTTATTCTTGAACTTCGAAGAAGAAGAACTAGTACCTTTGTGGAATGAGGATTCTGTATCTTTCTTCTTGTTGGTTTTCTGCTTTTTTTCTCTTAGTTTCTCGAATATTTCTTTTACTAAAACAAGCATGATTTTCTATTTCTTCTTCAGACTTTCCGTTCATGTTCCTTCCTCCATTGGCCTTTTCCCTTTCTTTTTTTCTGATATCTCTTTACTCTGAGATGTTCTTGCCATTTTTATTCCAGAAATTTTTAATGGTTAGGGTTTGAGTCAGTTTCAAAGGCAAACAGAAAGATTTAGGTTTTTGTTTTTAAAGCAACGCATTTCAGGGGAGAGAAGAGGAGAGGTTGTCAGTAGTTATTTCTTAGAAAAACTGCTCACCATCCCTTAAGTGCTGCCCTACCTTCATTCTTTATAATTTCAAAATTCCTTCTAAAATTTTGGTTATTTACGTTTGGTAGTATTTCTTCTTTCTCTTTGCACCCGGTAAACCAAATATTTACCTCATTTTACTCCTCCTTCTATAAACTAACTGAGTCTTATTATTTAATATTGTCAAACCACTCTTAGTTGACTAAGATTTCCTTAGTCGACTGAATGCACTCTGTTTTCTATGTGAGAGCCAAAGGTTTTCCTATAATTCCTTCATACTAATCATCCCTAAATTTCTTCTAATCTCAAAGAATTTATCTTTATTAAGAGGTTTGGTAAAAATGTTTGCTAATTGATGTAAAGTGTTCACAAATTCTATCTTAATATCATTTTTCACTACATGGTCTCTAATAAAATGGTGTCCTATTTTTTGATATATTGATTGCACTTGTGTTATCACAGTATATTGGTACGTTATGCATAGTTATTCCATAGTCTTTTAATTGTTGTTTGATCCAAAGAATTTGTGCACAGCAGCTACCTAGTGATACATACTCTGCTTCGACTGTTGACAAAGCTATTGAGTTTTGCTTCTTGCTAGACCAAGACACAAGCATGCTTCCTAAAAATTGGCATGTTCCACGAGTGCTTTTCCTATCAGTTTTGCTGCCAGTAAAGTCAGCATCTGAATATCCAACTAAGCTAAGAGTTGAGTGTCTAGAGTACCAAATTCCTAGTCCTTGAGTGTCTATGAGGTATCTAAAAATTCTCTTAACAGCTGTTAGGTGTGTTTCTTTAGGTTGTGACTGAAATCTAGCACACAAGCACACACTATACTGAATATCTGGTCTACTTGCTGTTAAGTAGAGAAGAGAGCCGATCATACCTCTATGGAGCTTTTGATCTATATCTTTACCTTTTTCATCTAAGTCGAGTTTGGTGGATGGACTCATTGGTGTGGAAATTGATTTCAGCTTTAGCATATCAAATTTCTTAAGCATATCTTGAGTGTATCTTTCTTGGTTGATGAAGATTCCTTCCTCACTTTATTTAATTTGAAGACCAAGGAAGTACCTCAACTCTCCCATCATGCTCATCTCAAATTCACCCTACATTTCCTTAGCAAAGTTCCTGCATAAAGCCTCATTAGTTGCACCAAATACATTATCATCCACATATATTTTCACAACAATTAAATCATTTAGATATCTCTTAATGAATAATGTAGTATCGATGCTGCCTCTATCATACCCTTTTTCAACTAAAAATTTTGAAATCCTTTCATACCAAGCTCTAGGAGCTTGTTTCAATCCATACAAGGCTTTATAAAGTTGGAAAATATGATCAGATTTTTCAAAGTCTTCAAAACCAGGTGGTTGTTCTACATATACTTCCTCTTGAATTAATCCATTTAAGAATGCACTTTTTACATCCATTTGGAACAATTTAAAATTCATGAAACATGCAAAAGCTAGCAACAACCTTATGGCTTTAATCCTAGCAACGGGAGCAAGCGTTTCATCATAATCTATTCCTTCCTCTTAGTTGTATCCTTTTGCAACCAGCCTAGCTTTATTTCTAACTACATTTCCTTGCTCATCTACCTTATTTCTAAATACCCATTTTGTACCAACAATAGGGTGATTTGAAGGTCTAGGTACCAATGACCATACACGACTCTTTGTGAATTGATCAAGTTCTTCTTGCATGGCTATTATCCAACTTTCCTCTTTTTCAGCTTCTTTAAAGTTTTTAGGTTCAATTTGAGATATAAAAGCTGAAAACTCACAAGTTTCTCTAGTTGCTTTCCTAGTTTTAACTCCTTGTGAAATGTCACCTATTATTTGGTCTTGTGGGTGATCTCTTACAAATCTCCAACTCCTTGGTAGATCATCATGCTGATTTTCTGCTCTTTGCAGATTATCTAGAGGTGGACTTTTATTTTCTCTTCTAAGTGAGCTTTCTTCATTATTTTTGTTGTTTTCTAAACTCATTTCCTCTATTTGTTTTTCTAGGACTTCTACATCATCATCATTATCATGAACTTCTTTTTGTAAAGCATTTGACTCATCAAAAACTACATGAATTGATTCTTCAATGGTTAAGGTCCTTTGTTAAAAACTCTAGGGGTTAAGCAATAACTAGGACGAGGCAATATTGTTAAAAACTTCATGTTTTCAGATTAAGAGGCAGTCGGTAACTAGGACGAGGTGTCCTCGTAGACTTGTATCCATCTTTTGGTAGGTGTCTTGGCATTCAGTAGCTGTACATTTGTCGAGTTTCCCCGTTGGACATCGAGTCTCTTTTTATTATGTATAGATGAACCTAATGTAAATTATTAAGATACATGTTGTAGACAATGTATATACACTTGTTAGGTATGCCAGTATGAGGTGGAAATGTTTAATATTATTTTGATTCTAAGTTATGAAATATGACTTAGCAGTTTATGATGGAATGATGAACATGTCAAACTAATAGGCTTGCTTGGGCCTTCACTAAGCCCTTGCGTTGGTCATGGCCCAAAATTTGGGTCGTGACATGTTGGTCCCTATAATATGTGCTAGAGGGGGGTGAATAGCATAATTTGGCTCTTAACAATATTGGAAACTAATTTCTAGAACTTAAGAAAATAAAAACAGAGTATAAGATGCACAACAATTTAGAGTGGTTCGGTCCAAGACCTACATCCACTACCTTGATTATCCAACCAAGGATTTTCCAACAAATCCACTAAGAACCGGTGAAATTCACAAGCTTTCACCAAGCTTTACAATGGCTTTTCAAGGCTCAGCCAAAACCTTTTACACTAGTTTTTCACGGGCTAAACTAAAACCCAAAGTGGTTTTCCAAGGCTCAACCACAGCCTACAACAATCAAGCTATCCCAAGCTTGAACAACCTCTTAGAGTGACTTCCTCACTCTAAGAATACAAGGAAAGTAGTAAAAGAAAGTACCTATGATCACTAGTTGATCTGATTGGTACAAGATTGAGTGCTAAATACAAATGCAAATAGTAGGCGTTTAAGTGCAAACAAGTGAAGTGAAGATTTTTTGGTTTTTCAACTTTCTATAACTCAAATCTCATTTAAGGCTTCTAAAAAACTTGTTTCTAATTGTTGAAAGACCCTTTTATACTTAGAGATACAACTCTGATGGCAGTTTGGCAGTTTTATGTTCGTTGGAAACAATTGAGGATGAGTTCTAGCCGTTAATTTGTATTATAGTGCTCTAGTTCAAATTGCAGACAAAGAGCTCTCAGTCGACTGACTTGGTTGACTAAGTTGGTTCTATTTCAAGTTGCAGATTTTGGCAGAGAGCAGTTAGTCGACTCACTTGGTCGACTAAGTTGATTCTGTTTCTCAAACTCTTCAGCCCGCCATTCTTCTAATTTGAAACTTGGTCAACCAATATTCTTCCTTGTTTCACCAATAGGCTTCCTCCTTGTTAGATAGTTACATCTTGTTATTTTTATTCCTCTTTTTCTTTTGATATACTCTTTGAGGAGTTAAATGATTAATTTCATATATTAATTTTCCTACACACTCAAGTAAAGATATTAGACACAAATGAATGGGAATGTTTTATTATCATCAAAAACTAATGGAGCCAAATGGGAGTGCATGTGATGATATTGAAATGTGCGTGTAGGGAGTGCACATGATGATATTGAAATGTGCGTGTAGGGACTACACATGATGATATTGCCTTGTGCGTGTAAGGAGTGCACATGAGCTGAGTAAGGTGGCAGTGGTGTACATGTATATATATATATATATATATATATATATATATATATATATATGCTATAGACAAGTTATGAAAATAAAAATGTGATTGTACTATATGCTATAGAATGCCTTTCCGTTGCAGCAAGAAACCCTCTGTTTTGCTTGTCTTGTTTGGATATTTACTGTAGTTTTCATTCTTTTCAACTCCATTTTGGATTATAAGTCCTTCACTTTAAGGGATTAAATAATCAAGGGTTGAATTAAGGGGTTTTACAAGAAATTAAATTAAATTGCATAGTTTTTAAAATAAGTGCATCGTGTTTTCAAGATCCTTCCGTATCGTTTGCTTATTGCCTTCTTATGTTCACACACTGAGTTTATACTCATTATTTTCAACTTCATGTTTTAGTTTTCAGGTTTAAAGGTAGTTGGATTCCTAGGCCAAGGTGCTTCCTCTTATTTGTTTTTTGGGTAGGTCATCCTAACACTAAATGTTAACAACCACGCCCAGAGTCACTCCGTTGACGATCAAGGTCCTTGTATATGGACATATATGCTCAATGTGAATCATTAAGATACATTTGACAAACTATTTATGTATATTTTGATTTATGGTGCCAATGCAAGCATTTACTTAAGTTCTATAAATTGCCTTCGAAGATATTGGCATTTGAACACTATTAAGTATAGATCTTAAAGAGATATGCATGATAGATGGACTAATGTACAAGTTCATATAGAAAGGCTTGCTTGGGCCTAGTGGGTTGTGCCTATTGGGTCATTGCACTGGTCATGGCTCGGGAATTAAGTTGTGACAGACTTGGTATCAGAGCTCTAGGTTTGGTTAAGTCCTAAGGGTTCTTGTGTCTGTCAGTGGAGTTGTAGGAGTTTGTGTAGAGTCTCATCCTTGGATTGTGGGCGCGTAACGCAAGCTAAGGACGGGAGGCTACATAGGCCCCTAATCCATTAGAAACTTACCTATTCCTATGATGTATAAATGGCTAAGTAATCAACACTTGGTTGTGTATAGGTGGAGGTGTGCCTGTTACACATGCCATGTCTAGAAGAAACAACAGTCCGGATGCCTTCACATTGCTAGCGAGGGATCATTAGATTCCACTGCCAAGAGCGAATGGCGCCCTGATCTAGGTAGTCCAAAAAGTGGTCCGTCCCGAATTCCTATTACATGAATTCCACCAGAATTGGACGAAATGTTTCGCAATAAGGAAAACCTTGAGAGTAGTGAAAGCCTTGAAAGTGTGGACAGCTTTGACCTTCAAGAAGTCGTAAGAAATTTCCTTTTTGGAAAGGTCTGAGGAAAGGTTTAGGGAGAAGGTGAAAGAGGCAATTACAAAGGGAGATATTCATCCAAGAAAAGTATCTGTTGTTTGACACTTTCCTCTTGGTTGTGGAATAAGTGCTGCACCTGTGAGTAAAGAGGAATACATAAGAATATAGCAAGCTTGGATTAAGGATAAAATAGAGAAATCTCAAGAGGTAGAAGAGGACTTGGAGGAGGGTCCATCGATGTCCGAATCGAGGTGACAATGATCCTAATGACGCTTAATAATTTTGCTGAATTTTGTATTACTTTAAGTCTAGGCAGACCTGGTGTAAATGGAGTATTAGTAGTTATCTATATAAAGGACTTAAGAGTTGACTTTTATTTTTGTGTGACTACAACGGATTATGAAATAGTTGTTTAAATGACTTTGTGCATATGGGAATCTTTTGGTATGACAGAGGTGGACTAGCAATATAATTATTAAGGAAGGATACTCACCTTAGTGGTGTGGTTGGTCGCCTTAGATAATTATTAAAGGTCGACGTAGAAAGTCATTAATGGTTCAAGCAACTACAAGACTTGACAAATGATTATCGATTAATCGTGGAAATGTGAAATTTGAAATCTCAATTTTAGTTACAATTCGGGAGGATATGAGAGAAATTAATGAGACTATAGATGATACTTTGAAAGGTTAACATGCGTAGTGTTGAGGATTGTAACCTTAAGTATTGAGGGAATTGTAACCCGATATTCCTATGGATGAGAAATGTTAAGGGGTATATGCTGGATAAATAGGAAAAGGGTTACAAAGATAACTCGTTGGTCAAGTATCTGCAGTGTGTAGGTAGGTCCTAAAGAGTTGTGCAATGCACAAAAGAAGAAAAAGGTATGAAAGTCTTTTAAGTTTTTCTTATAAAGTATAATTGATTACAATAATGGAGGCACATGGTGCCATGGCATTATAAAATGATAATTTGACATAAATATAGACCATTTGAGGTAAATTATGGAACTTGGGAAAGATGAATTCTTAATTAGTAAGGATTATGGTCAATGGACTTGATGTTGAGTTTTGTTAATTGGAGTTTTAAATGTGTTGGGAAAATGTTTATATGAGTGAATTGAAAAGTTTCTTTATTACCTTATATATTGGTATGTAAGTAAAAGAAGAGTTAGAGAGTTCTTGAGATGGCTACATTGAGAAAATTACCCTGTGAGGTATTAAGATGAGTAATATGTTGACCAAAGTCAAATCCTAAGAAATAAAGGAGATAAGAGATTAAGCCTTGTTAAAGGCTAAGAAAAAAAAATGAGTGAAAAGGTAGACGAATGTATGAGGCATTGATAAGGGATGTCAATACCAGGTGATGAAATTGGGAATAAAGGATTACAAGAGTGGTATAGCAAATGGGTTAATATAAAGTATTGCTATGAGGATTTACAAATCTTGTCTTGACTTAGTTGAATGAAGAGGGTTAGTAGCAACACAAGGCCAATTATGTGGCATGCTAGAAACCCATGAAGATAAATTGAAGTATGAATAGATGAGTATTCATTTATATATCTTGGAGAAATAGTGCATGTCTTTGGAATGATATGCATGGGATGTTAAAGAGAAAATAAGTGACTAAGTGTTTCAGGAATGCATGAACATCCTTCAACAAGAATTATCAATCATACGCGGCCAGTATAATATGTGTGATTTTGAAACTTTCTAAGGAGCCTAACGGCTAAGCCACAGGTTAAGTGATCACATGTGGCGAGACATAAGTTTAGGATAGGTGTCTCCAAGAAAATACTCAAGAGGAGTTCTACTATGGATCTTGTGAAAGCAAGCATTAAGTTTTGTTGTTACAAAAGGGAAGTCGTAAGCTGAAAGTGATACTCACATTGGCATTAAGAGGTACCTGAGAAGAACTTTCTTTCCAGTCTTGAAATTTCAAGTACATATTGTAAATGGCCTAAGGGAGAATGATGTTATATCACTATAAGAGAATAGTACAAAGGATGGTTGAAGGTAACCTTGATAATAAAGTTGGATAATGAAAACCTCTTATGGTGTTTTTAGTCATTTTGTGATGTTTGGAAGGAAAAACAAGCAAGCAAATCACATGTTCTTCAACCACCCTCATTTGGCCAAATTTTCTATATGGCATGTTGATGATGGATTTGGTTGTATTTCATGTTATTTAGCTAGGAATTGATGAATTATGGTGTTGGTTATCGAAACCGGTTATTGAAAAATATAGTTCCTTTAGAAAATGGCTTGATGGAAAATGAGAAAATCATAGTAAATGGACTTGGATTTGATTCCTAATGATATATATATATATATATATATATATATATATATATATATAGTA
>NC_030855.1:12624119-12625444 GCF_000208745.1 Theobroma cacao
TTTCTTGAGGCAAAATTTAATTATAATCTTTCTTAACCAAAAATGTAAAAAAATTCAACCTAAAATCAATTATAAGATTATAGAACCATTTAAAGCAAGTAATTAGGCTTCCGAAGGCATGAGTGACTATAAATGGGCTTTTCTTGTCAATGGATGGCTTTCGCTTCACGTTTCTTGAAGCAAACATTCAATTATAATCTTGTTTAACCTAAAATTTAAAAAAAAATAATGTAAAATCAATTACAAGATTATAAAACCATTTAAAATGATTAATAAGGCTTTCGAAGGCATGAGTGACTATAAATGGGCTTTTCTTCACAATGGATGGCTTTTGCTTCACGTTTCCCTAGACAAATATTCAACTATAATCTCTTTTAACCGAAAACGCAAAAAAAATTCAACTTAAAATCAATTAGAAGATTATAAAACCATTTAAAGTGAGTAATAAGTCTTTTAAAGGCATGAGTGCCTATAAATGAACTTTTTTTCTCAATGAATAACTTTCCCTTCATGTTTCTCTAGGTAAATATTCAATTATGATCTATTTTATAGAAAAGGTAAAAATATTCAATTTAAAACCAATTATGAGATTATAAAACCACTTAAAGCAAGTGATAGGGCTTTCAAAGGCATGAGTGACTATAAATGGACTTTTCTTGCCAATAAATAGCTTTTGCTTCACATTTCTCAAGGTAAATATTCAATTATAATCTTTTTTAACAAAAAATTTTAAAAAATTGAACTTAAAATCAATTATGAGATTATAATACCATTTAAAGCAAGTAATAAGGCTTTCGAAGGCATAAGTGGCTATGAATGGACATTTCTTGGCAATAGATGGCTTTTGCTTTATGTGTCCCGAGGTAAACATTCAATTATAATCTACTTTCACCAAAAAGGAAACAATATCAACTTAAAATCAATTCTGAGATTATAAAACCATTTAAAATGAGCAATAAGACTTTCAAAGGCATGAGTGACTATGAAAGGACTTTTCCTGACAATGGATGGCTTTCGCTTCACGTTTCCCCAGGTAAATATTTAATTATAATCTGTTTTAAGCAAAAAGGTAAAAAAATTCAAATTAAAATCAATTATGAGATTATAAAACTTTTTAAAGCGAGTAATAATGCTTTCGAAGGTAGGAGTGATTATAAATGGACTTTTCTTGTCAACGGATGACTTTCACTTCACGTTTCTCGAGATAAACATTCAATTATCAACTGTTTTAACCAAAAAGGTAAAAAAATTCTGCTAAAAATCAATTATGAGATCATAAAACCATTTAAAGTAAGTAATAGGGCTTTCAAAGGTATGAGTGGCTA